>NW_019384438.1:1130016-1130945 GCF_000671375.1 Centruroides sculpturatus
CAACGGCCATAAAAATTATTTATATTAATGATGTCTCCAAAGGTCAAGTTATTTTTCTACGAAAAATTATTTATTAGAAATCGCGGCCGCAGTTTCATGTGCTGTTCCGCAATGAAAACCAGCTTTAAGCAACGGCGTAGTCGAACGGTGCACACTCGGTAAGTAATCCTATAATTTTTTGTTTATAGCATAGTTTATACAGATTATTCTCAAAAAATTATACGTGTTTTGGAAATGTTGAGTGGAATTAGTCTAGAATCAATTAATTTTATAGAAGAAAACCTTTCAAACAGCCTTAGTCCGTAAACTTCACACCTATCAGGCTGCGATTGGCTCATGTATTTAATCATTCCTACAACGTAAAATTCGATTAACGTGGAACGTATCTAAGCGTTATAGGGGGGTCTACTGTATTGTTTTCAATTTAAATGAAGTGAATGTAAAAACAAAGATCGGGAACACCTGCTTTTAAATTAAATTAAAAACTACGTAAGCTAATTATAACATTTGGAAAGACCGATAACCTTATCTAAAACTGAGATATAAAGTATTGTAAATGAAATAAGAGTTTTACTTTCTTAGTTTTCTGCTTCAGTAAAAAAAATATCACGTTTCACACCCTTTTTTACTTCCTGCTGCTGCTTAGGCGACCACCTGCATTCCACGGGCACCTGTCAAAACGGGCAAAAATTTCTGGCACGAAATAGTTTATCCATAGAGTCTTCGTATAAGTTACCTGTATTAAACGACCACCTGCGTAACGCGACCGCGGGCATCGATTTTTGGTCCGAAACAACATACAACACCTGTAATAAGCGACCACTTTCGCGAATGTATCTGGTCTAAACTATTGTAAGAACCCATCTCAACAATGTTTCCACCTCTTAATATAATGAATTAGTCTAAACTCTCGTTCGAACCCATCCCGG
>NW_019384438.1:1133118-1141209 GCF_000671375.1 Centruroides sculpturatus
ACAGACTGTCGCCTCTCTGTCGACATCGGCTTCTCGGGTGTCGTTTCGACCTCCACCAAAGCTTATCTGTGCTTGTCGACATACACCGGCGATTGTTCGAATGTATAATATAATAACCAAATATTCGGTCTTTCACCGACGTATTTTGTATGTGTCGGCATTCACCGGAAAATATCGACATTCTCTAATTTCGGTCTTTCACAGTAACATATATATTTATATTTATAAAAGGTTGCCCATTAAATACAAGCACAGTTCAAGGGGGATTGCAAAAACTAATGTCCAAGAGGCGTTGTCTACCTGGACTTTTGTGGACTTGTTTGTGATGTGGCTTACGAATTTTATTCATATAGCCAAGGTACTAGTCATGTAAATTAATATAGCCTAGGTACTTTACTAGTCATGTAAATTCATATAGCCTAGGTACTTTACTAGTCATGTAAATTAATTATCAGAAAGCTTTACAAAACTTTAAGTCATTTCTTCAATGTCGGAATTCATAAACTATCGTACACGTAATTAAAAGGAAAGAGTTTTACAAAAATATATCAAAGGGCACAATAGAAACGCAGGGGAGTCAACTGTGGCTTAAAAACTGTACACGCAATTAATAGATAGCCCTAATATAACACAAAGACGGCTTAAAAAAGTATAGTATACTATAAGTTTCCGTTTTACGTTAACTTAAATACAGTATTTCATATAATAATTACAATAGGAAATTGATACTAAAAGAGAGGATTACAAAGCGAGAGGTCGTAAACAGGGATTATATTATATACAAATATTATTAAATCTTACAGTAATGAACGAATAAGAGAATTAATAAAATGTTTGGATAAAAACATACTTTAGTCTCCTCTTAACACTTAGTTGAATTCGCCATTTTCAATATGGAGTAACTTTAGTGTCAATACCGAATTGGTTTCGAAATTAACTTTATCCGTACGTAATTTATCTGTAAATTCGTCTCAATCATTTCTTCTTCTCAGCTGAAATCTAAAAATAATAAAATTAAATAAAAAGTTAAGAACTAAAATGTACACGATTCGTATCAAACATAATCCTGAATTGCTCAATGACCATGAAAACCTTGCTTTATATTAGCTGAAAGGATGGATTTATCTCTCGTATTGTAGTTATGAAGGGGAGAGCACGTGACCAGACGTTAAACACACCTGCACAGCTTCAATATAATTAAATACATACGATAAAATTATACAGATATGTTACACTCGTTAATTATTTTAATAATGTGTAAATAATAAATTAATTTAAAATGGAAAATTAATTATTATATGGTAAAAAATGTATGTCTATATCTAAAATATTGTTTATTGTCTTAAATCGCATACTCTATATAATCACTAATATAATTTTAGGTCAATTATACAAATACAGTACAACTTCCAATAATAGGCCACGTGTAAACGGCGGCCATTTTTGGTTGTCGGGATGAAAACTTTGATTTATAATGTGTCAAATTTGGCAATGTGGAGACAATAGACAATCACACTGCAGGTGAGAAACGTCACCGAACATCAATCGCCTTCGTGTTTTAGACCTTTCGGAATGGGGAACACATTAAGCAGTAACATTGCATCGCTAAGGATATAGCTTAAGTTGTATATAACGATATAGCATGAGTTCTTTCGTATACTGTATGAATACAGATAAAATGTTACAGCGCCGAAAATGCCATCGCGATGAGGNATATTTCCATGAATGAAGATGTTCCAGTACCTGTTGTCAGAAGTCAGAATGCAGCTGGATTTGCAAAGAGAAATGCATTAACAGAAGATTTCTTTAGAATTTAACTTTTGAAACATATTTAAAACATTATTATTAAATTAAAAGGCTTTTTTCGGGGCCATAAATTTTGCTTAACAGTTAGCTAAATCAATATAATTAAAAAATTTGGCAGTTTTATTTTACCAAGCAAATGAAAAGTAGACAGGAATCCTGTTGAAAGGCAATATGGTTTATGACAGACATTTCCCATGCTTTTCTATTGGACTACACTATAATTTGCAGAATGCAGTGCATATTATAGTTCTTCACAATATTGCACTACAAGATGAAAGTATAGCATTATTTCATGATGATGATGATGCTCATTTTTTTTAACTTTAGATTTGCCTGTACAACCATGTAAATACCAGAAATGTTCAAAGTTTTGTGAAAAAGATGCAATAATTCAAAATATTTTGTTTAATTTGTTAAAATAAAAGTTACATATATTTTTTAATATAATTTTGTTTTCTGAAAAATTTTATTTTTATTACTGTATTATTATTATTCTAAAAAGAAATAATATACACAGGACACAAATACTTCATAGAAAATTTTATATTAAAAAATAAAAAGTACTTTTTACACTCTGTATAAATATATATTTTACAAAAAAGTAATTACAAATTTATTGCAATATTTACAGTAGATCGTCGTTTATCCGAATCAATTGGGGACTGGGGTTGTTCGGATAACCGATTATGTACGAAAAAATATATTAACCTATCCCGTGTTGAAATTTTTTTCCGTTGCGTGTCACTTCGCGTTGAATTTTCGTCTATGTTAAGCCTAATGTAAACTTTTTAAAATAATAATCGTGGCTATTGTATCGTTAAAAATTATTTATTTATTTTGTACAAACAAAATAAATATACTGAAAAAATATAAAAACAAAAAAATATATACTTTAGAAATTGATCTAGTATCAAAAATGTTCGATTCAGCACCTCACACAGTCCTCAGAAAAACACCACGCAAAAGTGCCAGTGCTGCCAGCTAAAACACACACACCAACAAAAAAAAATTGAAGTAGCCCAAGATATAGCCAAAGATTGCAGCGCCACAGCAATAGCGAAAATTTAAATTTGGCGACTGGAATTATTTCGGTTAACCGACTTTCGGATAAACGACGCTCTACTGTAATTTAATTGAAGTCTAAAACTGGATGGATTATCCTTTAGAATTTGCAATATCTTTTCCTGCAATTACTGAAACACTGAAACGAGAACTGGATGCTTCTAATTCAGCTTATTGTTGAGATTACTGAATACATAATGGGATACAGAACAGGCGCGATAATATATGACGCGCTAGGGCCTAGGCAAAGTAAATTTAGACAGTGAGGCGTTATAGCTTCATGGAGCCCAGGCATTTTTGAATTCGGAGGCCCGTATACAGTGTTGACTTCAGATATTTTTCTGCGAGGAAATTTTTGGGAGTAATATTTTCTTATCTTACATTGGTTTGGGAATCTAGTATGTGAGGGACTCAGGCAATTGCCCTTTTTCATCATAGGATAACGTGCCACTGAATTTAGGCGCCCCTATACGTTGTCGGGTTATGTATATTATACGCACACGCATTCATTTACACATGTGATAATTAAAAAAATACCATCATTACGAACATTTAAAAAATATTTATTAATTAACACTAATTAACGGCTGTATGTCTTTTCGTTATGCTAGGGCTTCAGTTTTCCGGCTTCTTGGCTACCGTCTAAGTTTGCCTAATGGTAAAACCGACTTGATGAGATATGAGAAAGGAAAGGAAGTATGTAACTGATAAAGACTAGTTATAGAAGCAGGAAACAACAGAGATGCTGCAGAGCCCATAAAGCAGTTTTGCTGTTTAAAAGTAAATATAATAATGACTATCGAACGGCTTCAATTATTCACTCCATTCACTTTTGTAAACAGATATTAGTAGAAACACAAGTAAAGCGTTATAATTAAGCACGCTAAGTATGCAAATCAGCAATGAATAAAAAATAAAATAAAATAACTGACACATCGACCTAGTTTTCATTTCTGCTGGTCACTTTAGTTGTCGAATTACAAGTACAGGTAATGGGTTTAACGGATTTAATTGATCGAAGATTATTCTTTTGCCGGGTTCGTTTCTATAATCACGTTAATTGCTTGAAATTTTGAATCATTGTAAATTCTACTATCAATCAATTTAATTGCTGTAATTTCTGGATTGAAATTGTAGCATTTGGAGTTTTATTCTAACCATTGTGGTTGTAACATGTTTTTGTTTTGTACCAGGAATCCATTAACGCCATTTTTAGATTAAAGTTATTGATATTTTTTACAAAACTCAAGCGATAAGATTGCTTCTTTAACATTTTTGGTCCTTGCAGCTTATTTTTATTATGATTCTAAGATAACTTTTTATTAAACTATGAAAACTTTTCTTTATTGAAAGTCGTTTAAGAATTCCTGAATTCACTCGTGAAATCTTTGTGAAAATAATTGCGAAGAACTTCTTACTTTTAAAATGCACATTTTCCTTTGTGAAATATTTCTCCTTAAATGCTGCGCCGTGTGCTATTATTTATTTCAAAATCTCATTGCTATCTCGTTTGCAACTCAAGTTCGCTCTTTATTATATCAAGTATATCTATAAAATTTTTATTGTAATAGAAAGAGGTAAGTAGTGTATTTAACACACATGTCAACAGGGAATTAAATTCTGTGTGCCGCAGGAGAACCATTATACTGTAGATTTACTATAGTATAATGGTTCTCCTGCGGCATCTGCTGGTAGTTTCGTATGATCTCGTATATGAAATTAACAACGTACCAATATATTATGTATCAATACATATTTATATACGTGAAATTACAACCAGCGAATTATAAACCGGAAAAAGGTAAACTTGACTCGCAAAAGATGAATTTGATTTGCAGAAAGTATAATTTGAAATGAAATTATGCAAAATTTTACGAAATAGCATAGAAAACATTGTTTTCAATTTAAATAAAGTGAATCTAAAAACAAAGATCGGGAACATCTGCCTTAAAAACTACGTAAGCTAATTATAACATTTGGAAAAACCGATAACCTTATCTAAAACTGAGATGTAAAGTATTGTAAATGAAATAAGAGTTTTACTTTCTTAGTTTTCTGCTTCCGTAAAAAAAATATGACGTTTCAGACTTTTTTTTATTTCCTGCTGTAGTGCTGCTTCCTTTTCTCAACGCGATATTTCATAGCAAAAATAAATCATATATAATTTTAATAGCTTTAATAATAATTTTTATAACCGGGCCAAGTGCCTACTGCCCATTAGTCCCATCACAGAAAAAAAAAGGAATTGGGAAATGTGTAATTCTTCAACGAAGGACAATCTCTTTGCAACAATATAAGTTACCACATTTGTTGGAGAATCTTAGCTGCCACAGGATTCTGCAGAGTGAAGACTCGTTATTGACTCAACAAAATTTAGTCTTAAAAGAGTATTGCTGCACAATTGCAGAAAAAAACATCTGTCTGTTCCAGTCGCTTGCGCTGTTCACATAAAAGAAACTTACACCAACATAGAGATAATGCTGAACAAGATAAAATTCGAGTGTAAGTGGAATGTGTGTGTGCGCGAATGCTGATTTCAAAGTTGTTGCCATGCTAGCAGGTTTTCAAGGAATTGACTAAATTCTACTGTTTTTTTTTTATGTGAATGGGACAGTCGACACGCCTTTGCAACGACATACCTTTTGTAATTTTGATTTTAAAAATACTCCAAAGTACTAATTTTTTTTAAAAAATGAGTGGATAAATTATATAGGCCTATAGTTATATTTATAAAAGGTTGCCCATTAAATACAAGCATAGTTCAAGAGGGATTGCAAAAACTAATGTCCAAGAGGCGTTGTCTAACTGGACTTTTGTGGACTTTTTTGTGGTGTGTTTTACGAATTTTATTCTTATAAGCAGGGCTGTGGAGTCGGAGTCGGAGTCGGAGTCGTCAAAAAATCCGCTGACTCCGACTCCTTTTTACTTACCAACTTGTTATGTATATAAAACGGAAACGTATTCGAATCGTGTCAAATTTGACCCTCCAACTTTTTTGCAAATCTACACGTTTGGAGACTTCCCGAACCCCTCAAAAAAGTCAATAAAGGGGAAAAATTCGCGCGCGCGTGTGTGTTGGCGTCTAATTTGTTTAATTTCTTTATTTTCTGTTCTGAGATATTAAACAATATCTCAGAACGGGTAAAGTTTAAGAAACGAAATGTGGCACTGTAGCTTGCGTATAAAGGAGCATTAATACTATTAAATTTTGGTTCTTAATTAAAGATCGACAGGGTGAAGACATAAATGTGGTCATGTGTCATATCTCTTAATGAATATTTTACTCGTTATTAGCGTTCAAAATTTAAAAAAATAAAATAAAACTCGTCTTTACCCTCAAAGAAAGCTTCTTTGTCATTTTATAATAGTACAGTAAAACTCGTTAAGATGTTCTCGCTTAATTAATTAAGATGTTAGAATGTATATGGGGACACGATTTAGTTCAACCACTTTGACTTAAATAACTATCTCTTGTGTTAAACCATCCGACTCCGATTCTGACCACTCTGACCACAGAAATTATTAGGCTTCAAACAGGGTGAACGAAATCATACCCCTCACACACTGTCGACACATATAGAAAAAATCTCGAATCTTTTGCATATCTCGAAATTTCAAGGTGTCCCGAGTCCAAAAATGTAAAAATTTGGAAGGAGTCATTTTTTGAGCGAGCGCTACACTTTTCCTCTGTTATATATAACAGCCGGAAAAGTAAAAATTATCGAATACATATTTATATATTACTTAGAGAAGTCTTTTAGCTTTGGAATAAAAAGTTTCTACGCTCTATCTTTATTACAACTCTATTTATTGAATCTTTTATTCTGAGGTCACGTGATGACATCAGAAATTCCGGGTCTCTTTCGGTCCCCTAGTCGGAGTCGGAGTCGGTAGATTTTTACGCGACTCCACAGCCCTGCTTATAAGCCTAATTATTAGTCATGTAAATTAATTATCAGAAAATTTTACAATACTTTAAGTCATATCTTCGATGTCGGAATCCATCGACTATCGTACACGTAATTAAAAGGAAGGAGTTTTTACAAAAGTATATCAATGCCCACAATAGAAACGGAGAGGGGTCAACAGTGGCTCAAAAACTGTACACGCAATTAATAGATGGCCCTAATACAACACAAAGACGGCTTCAAAAAGTATAGTATACTATCAGTTTCTGTTTACGTTAACNTTATGTCAACATTGCGGATAATTTTCGGCTCACCTTCGTATATCTATAAAATTAAAAAGTATATCTATAAAATTTTTATTGTAATAGAAAGAGGTAAGTAGTGTATTTAACACACATGTCAACAGAGAATTAAATTCTATGTGTACTGAATATACAGTATAATGGTTCTCCTGCGGCATCTGTTGGTAGTTTCGTATGATCCCGTATATGAATTTAACAACGTACCAATATATTATGTATCAATACATATTTATACTGTATACGTGAAATTACAACCAGCGAATTATAAACTGGTAAAACTTGACTTGCAAAAGATGAATTTGATTTGCAGAAAGTATAATTTGAAACGAAATTATGCAAAATTTTACGAAATAGCATAGAAAATACAGTCGACCCTCGCTATAACGTGCATTTCTATAACGGAAATTCCTATAACGTAGCGAAAAAATTGTAGCAACATTCGTATAAAGGAGCTCTTAAAACGTAGTCGCTGACTCGTTTCGCCACAAGATTGATAGAATCTGGACCAATAGTGGATGAGCAGCCAAACTACTTTCCTCCGCCCTGCGCCACGCTAATCCGTTTTACTTCAGTTAAACGGTTGTCCGTATTTAATCAGCAAATTTCTTTTTTTCAAAATTCACAAGTTTTGAATGCTAAGTGAATTTAATTATTTTTAAAATATAAATCGCGTAGTTGTAGGTTCACTGGTGCATGTATTCCATTCCAGAGACTTAGAAGTACATATTAATCTGTGTGATGTTGACGTTTTTTAAATTTTGGTCTCGACAGACATAAGTTAATTCGAGATGGCAATGTGTGAAATAGGACCCCTTTGGTGCTTTTACAGTAATATGGAACTCAACTCCTCCGAACTCTCTCTTTGCAATCAGACATTCGTCCGGAGCAATTTGGGAAAAAGACACTAGGTAGAAAGTCTGAAAATATCGAAAAAGAGCTGCTGGAATATATATTGTTGATGGAGGTCATATTTTTCTATTATAAAAGCATTTTTGCGATAAAATACATTGGAG
>NW_019384438.1:1142490-1190908 GCF_000671375.1 Centruroides sculpturatus
GACCGCGGGCATCGATTTTTGGTCCGAAACAACATACAACACCTGTAATAAGCGACCACTTTCGCGAATGTATCTGGTCTAAACTATTGTAAGAACCCATCTCAACAATGTTTCCACCTCCTAATATAATGAATTAGTCTAAACTCTCGTTCGAATCCATCCTGGGCACTTCCCAGACCCTTGAAATTAGGTGCAGGTGTTAATAAATTAGTCTAGCAACAAAGGAAATTCATTTCAGTTTGTTGGAAAATAACCGAAATGCAAAGTGCTGTCGTTAGAAGACTGTATTAAAGTTATCACAACAGCAATTAGCGGCGAAGCTTAACTGTGGGAAAACAAAATTTATTTTACCCTAGACCTACAGTATTTTCCTTGGGGATGTAAAATATTGTACACGATACAATTAATCGGCTGATCTCATCGTTTGATAAAATCTATTTTTATTTATTTATTTTGAAGCTCATATACAGTACACGTGCGATAAATAGTTTTTCTTATTAATCTTTAAAATATTGGTGTTAAATATGTCATATAATATCGTGACGACTCCTGTAAATCGGGTTATCCGATAAGAATAAAATACAATACCAATATAGCCCTATCGTTGAAAAAATTCGCTTATTTTTGCTAGACTCGAGTTTTGCTTAGTAGAAATGGCTAAAAAGTGTGCAAAATACGTACGGAAATACGGTATTACAGCACCACCTGTATTGGACGACCACCTGTCTAAAAGACCACTTTTTGAAAGAACCGTGGGTGGTCGCCATAGACAGGTTTTACTGTACTTCCTTTTCTCAACGCGATATTTCATAGCAAACATAAATCATAAATAATTTTCATATATAATTTTGAGAGCTTTAATAATAATTTTAATAACCTGGGCAAGTGCCTACTCTTCGTTAGTCCCATCACAGAAAAAAAAAGGAATTGGGAAATGTGAAATTCTTCAATGAAGGACAATCTCTTTGCAACAATATACCACATTTGTTGGAGAATCTTAGCTGCCATAGGATTCTGCAGAGTGAAGACTCGTTATTGACTCAACAAAATTCAGTCTTAAAAGAGTATTGCTGCACAATGGCAAAAAAACATCTGTCTGTTCCAGTCACTTGCGCTGTTCACATAAAAGAAACTTACAACAACATAGAGATAATGCTGAACAAGATAAAATTCGAGTGTAAGTGGAATGTGTGTGTGCGCGAATGCTGATTTCAAAGTTGTTGCCATGCTAGCAGGTTTTCAAGGAATTGAATAAATTCTACTGTTTTTTTTTATGTGAATGGGACAGTCGACACGCCTTTGCAACGACATACCTTTTGTAATTTTGATTTTAAAAATACTCCAAAGTACTAATTTTTTTTAAAAAAAATGAGTGGATAAATAATATATGTTACTGTGAATGACCGAAATCTGGCGAATGTCAACATTCACACAGTCGTTTCGTGTATGTCCGAAATATTTGCTAAATATCGTCATTTCTCACTTACACCGGCAAATGTCGACATTCAGAATGCGCTGATGGTGAGTGTCGAATAAAAATATTCTCATTATGTTAAGACAAAAATGCAACTTTTTAATATGTCAAAATAGGAGAAAGCTTAAGTAATAGTACATGTAAATAAACTGTTAAACCTAAAACGAACAGTACATTCGATATCATTAAAGAAAATAATACAATAATAAACTTACACATAAATTATGTGATTAACATTATACAATCTTATTTATTGCAACAACTTAAACTTTATGGCATTTTGAATTGCACAAGAGTCCCTTGCTTTTACAACTGCATTTATTCGTGGAACACTTTTTTTGCAATGACAGCGTGTTTTCTTCTCAAGTAATATCGCTGAGAGAAGCAGCTGCAGATAATTCGAAAAGTGGAGAGCAGCCTTGCTCTCCACTTTTCGAATTATCTGCAGCTGCTTCTCTCAGCGATATTACTTGAGAAGAAATCTTACCTATGGAAAATTTTCTTTACAAATTACGAACTGATTACGGGTATAAAGCTGCTTGAAAACATCATTTTTGTTTGCTAATTTATAAAAGTCGGAGTGTTCTATTCTAACAACAACGGCCAATACATTTCGGGCATTTGTACGGCCACGGTCGACATCAGGGACTTGTATTCGTACGATATCATCAATTTCAGCAGAAGGAAACGGCGTAGAATTTGACAACAAACTGTCGCCTCTCCGTCGACATCGGCTTCTCGGGTGTCGTTTCGACCTCCACCAAAGCTTATCTGTGCTTGTCGACATACACCGGCGATTGTTCGAATGTATAATATAATAACCAAATATTCGGTCTTTCACCGACGTATTTTGTATGTGTCGGCATTCACCGGAAAATATCGACATTCTCTAATTTCGGTCTTTCACAGTAACATATATATTTANAACTCTATTTATTGAATCTTTTATTCTGAGGTCACGTGATGACATCAGAAATTCCGGGTCTCTTTCGGTCCCCTAGTCGGAGTCGGAGTCGGTAGATTTTTACGCGACTCCACAGCCCTGCTTATAAGCCTAATTATTAGTCATGTAAATTAATTATCAGAAAATTTTACAATACTTTAAGTCATATCTTCGATGTCGGAATCCATCGACTATCGTACACGTAATTAAAAGGAAGGAGTTTTTACAAAAGTATATCAATGCCCACAATAGAAACGGAGAGGGGTCAACAGTGGCTCAAAAACTGTACACGCAATTAATAGATGGCCCTAATACAACACAAAGACGGCTTCAAAAAGTATAGTATACTATCAGTTTCTGTTCACGTTAACTTAAATACAGTTTTTCATATAATAATTACAATAGGAAATTGATACTAAAAGAGAGGATTACAAAGCGAGAGGCCTTAAAGATGGATTATATTATATACAAATATTATTAAAGCTTACAGTAATGAAGAGAATTAATAAAATGTTTGGATGAAAACATACTTTAGTCTCCTCTTAACACTAGTTGAATTCGCCATTTTCAATATGGAGTAACTTTAGTGTCAATACCGAATTGGTTTCGAATTCTCTTTATCCGTACGTAATTTATCCGTAAATGCGTCTAAATCATTTCTTTCTCTCAGCCGAACTCTAAAAATAATAAAATTAAATAAGAAGTTAAGAACTAAAATGTACACGATTCGTATTAAACATAATCCTGAATTGCTCAATGACCATGTAAATCATGCTTTATATTAGCTGAATTTATCTGTCGTATCGTAGTTGTGGAGGAGGAGAGCACGTGATCAGACGTTAAACACACTTGCACAGCTTCAATATAATTAAATACATACGATAAAATTATACAGATATGTTACACTCGTTAATTATTTTAAAAATGTGTAAATAATAAATTAATTTAAAATGGAAAATTAATTATTATATGGTAAAAAATGTATGTCTATATCTAAAATTATTGTTATTGTCTTAAATCGCATACTCTATATAATCACTAATATAATTTTAGGTCAATTATACAAATACAGTATAACTTCCAATAATGGACCACGTGTAAACGGCGGCCATTTTTGGTTGTCGGGACGAAAACTTTGATTTATAATGTGTCAAATTTGGTAATGTGGAGACAATAGATAATCACACTGCAGGTGATAAACGTCACCGAACATCAATCACCTTCGTGTTTTAGACCTTTCGGAATGGGGACCAAATTAAGCAATAACATTGCATCGCTAAGGATATAGCTTAAGTAGTATATAACGGTATAGCATGAGTTCTCTCGTATACTGTATTAATACAGATAAAATGTTACAGCGCCGAAAATGCCATCGCGATGAGGTTTTTTAAATAATATTTGTATNATTATAAAAATATATTTAGTTAGTTTTATAATATATATTATTAAATGCATAATATATATTTCAAAATTTATATCAATTCTATTTTCTTTGAAAGACATAACAGATGCCAGACAACATTCAAAATGCTCTGGCTGTCATAGTTGCCACTGCAGTGCTTCGTAACATTGCAATTTCACATGGAAATATCACAGTTCCAACATGAATGGAGATGTTCCGGTGCCTGTTGTCAAAAATCAGAATGCTGCTGGATTTGCAAAAAGAAATGCATTAATAGCAGATTTCTTTAGATTTTAACTTTTGAAATGTTTGCATAATCTTTTAAGGTTATGCAAATATATTGCACACATTATTATTAAATTAAAAGGCCCTTTCCGGGGCATAAATTTTGCTTAAGAGTTAGCTAAATCAATATAATTAAAAAATTTGGCAGTTTTATTTTACCATGCAAATGAAAAGTAGACAAGAATCCTGTTGAAAGGCAATATGGTTTATGACAGACATTTCCCATGCTTTTCTATTGGACTACACTATAATTCGCAGAATGCAGTGCATATTATAGTTCTTCACAATATTGCACTACAAGATGAAAGTACTGTATAGCATTATTTCATGATGATGATAATGCTCATTTTTTTTAACTTTAGATTTGCCTGTACAACCATGTAAATACCAGAAATGTTCAAAGTTTTGTGAAAAAGATGCAATAATTCAAAATATTTTGTAAGCAGAATAACCACTTGATACAACTAACCGATAGAAAATTTGACAACCCATTATCGCTACTCGGATAGCTGCACCAAATGTTGCCTGGAAAGTTAAGCAACTCGTTGCTGAATTTTTAAGATTGTAGTAATCTTTTTTGGACTTCTGTTGCGGCTATGGACGATATTGATGAGAGTTATTCTACAAATGTCTGTCTAGTTTCTCCGTATTTCAGACTATGGTAATCCTCATACAACGTCTTCTGTTGTGAGTGTGCCTCTTCAGAATACATTCTGTTGCATAGAATTTAAGTCATATTTCGACAGATACGATACAGTCGAAAATTCTTTAAAAATAAATAAATAAATTCGATTTTAAATAGAAATTTATTCTGAATTTTTAAACATTTGAAAATATTTAAAAGGTGCCACAAAATTAAGATGAAAGCATGCCGTTCTAAAGGGCCTGAGGTTGAAACCGAAGTGGTCGAAAAACCCCAGGAATTTTTCAAGAGATAGTCCATCCAGATATGTCGGGATTGGTAAAAAGACTCCCTTAGTGACCATAAACAGGAATTAATAAAAAAAAGTAAATAAATAAATTATGAGAGACTTCAAATGAATCAGACTTAAGAAAAATTTTAATATCTACGAACTAAAATATAAATATTATATTAAATATTATACAAATAGTCAGTATTATGTATGATTATAGCAAATCTATAGGCTATAAATAAATCAGAAATAATATTAATATAAACCCGAAGTTTCGTAAATGATTGTATTGTTGCGATTTCAATAATGCGAACAATATTAGTGTTTTCTAACAATATTTACGAAAGTGAATAATTCTTAAAGCGCTTTCAAGTGGAAATAGTCGATATAAACGATGAATAGACGCGATACATTAATGGTAATTTTACCGTTATTTATTTTATTGTATGCTCCTACGGGGCATAACTCCATGATAAGTCTAGAAAAGAAACTCATGAATGAAGCAAACTGGTTGACCCTCGGTTCTCCAACTGAGAAACGGGTTGCTTACGATGACGCTTTAAACAGTGCGATGTCTTCACCACAGTTTAAAAAATACAGTGGTGTGTATATTCCTCAAAGTAAGTCAAAAGTTGGAGGATTGGACTGGCTCGTCAGACCGACCCAATTTTTGAAACAGCTACGAAGCAAAAAATTAGAAATGGACACAGATAAAGATCATGAAGAATTTGAACGAAATCAAGATTTAACTAAACAGATAACTGTAAAAAATTCAAAAAGCAAAGATCAGAAGCCATCTTTTTACATAGAAAATTACAAAAAATACAAAAAGTCATATTTTATGAGAAATTACGCAAATAATGAGCTCGACCAAAAAGCAGACATGGATCAAGCGGGAAAATTAAATGGAAATGTAAGATTTTCGAAGAATAGTTTTAAAAATCGTCTTAATAGAATGTTAATCGGTCCAATCAGACAGAAAGCCAATGAAATTAAAATACCAGAAAATACAACTGATATCAAGGTGAGAAAAGAGCTTACCGAACAAGAAATGAAAATCGTAATGAAAAAAATCGGCCGTGCCATTTCCATGGTATTGGTTGCTTTCGTTATAGTATCGTTGATACTTCTACTTGCTACTGTGCTCGTGTACGTTTTCTTTAGAATATTTAACGAAAAACCGTCTAAACAAGAAAAGTACGAAGCACCTCAACGATCAAAATCCATTTTCTTCGTCGATATCGAGTCATCTCATCACGAGAGCGAAAAACACGTCAGTTCGGAAGAGATCCGTAATGAAACTGTATTGACACTGGAAGAAACACTGGGTGAGGAAGATTTTGAAGAAACATCTCCCCTATTGTCTGCAAAATCAACATCACCAAAAAATGAAAAGGATAAACATGATTCATCTTCCTCGAATGGAACCGAAACTGTACAGATGACGGCCAAAATTAAAAGTCCTGCTTCCGGTAGCGTAGAAACCATATATAGTTCTCCATCTTATGCGAGTGGCTCGTCTCAGAAAGAGAAAGAAACCCAATTAGACACCAACGTCAAACACCAAAACAGAAACAGTTTATACGAAGAACATATTTACGATTTTCTAAAATCTTCCGAGACGTTATCCGAAGAGGAAAAAATCTCGCATTCTCTCACAAAGACGAACGAGGACGTCGATACATTTCAATACACGGAAACACGAGAGGTCGATATTTCCAGTAAGGAAAGTGGGTCAAAACAGCAACCAATTAAGTTTTCATTAAACAATCAAACACACAATCTGTATACAGTTCGTACTATCGAACATACGAACTTGCCACCCGCTGTTCAAATGAAGAAAGGAAGCTGGAAGAACTCAAACCGCGTTACTCATGCTGGAGATGCGTACAACGGATCGTCTGTGGATCGTGGTGTAAACTTCAAAGATTATTTTAACACAAATTATATCGTCTTAAGTGGACAGACTGGCAAACAATCCGAGAAATTTAGAACTGAGAATTGCGTAATTTTGGACAAAATAAGCGAAAATTTAATCAAGGAAAAAGATTTGGTGAAAGAACAAATTGATTCACGACATCGAAACAAAGATTTTGTCTCCAAGAATAATAAACCGATTTGTCCAGTAAGAAGAAAAAATACAGACATTACAATAGACGAAGTCGATAATTTTAATTCTAGAAGAGATTTTTGTCGAGAAAACGAAAATTTTACTCATTTCGTGGATCTCGTAGACACGGGTGACATTTCGGAGTAAAAGCGCACTTAACCGAAGACAAAATTCATTTATAAATAATTCTAAATACATTAATTTCGTGTTAATTTGTAAATACATTATTATAGCCTAATTGATAATTTTGATCGAGTTAAATTTAAAATAAACATTTTAAGACTTCTGTATTGTCTTTTTAAAAAACATAAAATCACTCCCCTTTGTAAATAGTTGTGACCAAAGGGTGGGCATCACATCACGATGCCTCGTCAGGACTGACACCACTGTGTCTTCGGGATAGACACAGAAACCGCAACTTTAAAATTTGCTCGAGAGTCACGTGCACGGGCGATCGGATTCGGGATGAAGGAGGGTTGAGAGACGGATCGGAAGTGATTCACTCGGATACAAGATTAGCAACTAAAAAAATACATAGCTCTAGGCTATCGAATAGCGTTCGAGAGAGAGAGAGTTTACAAGAAACCGCGAGTTGATTGGTATACTGTATATACCTTTGATGCATTTAATTGTACGGATTCCGGATCTAGGAGTTTTCTGACGTTCGTCGGTTGGAATGGTCGGTTAGGGAGGCGTTAAGTTCCTTTTCTCGGACGGTGGTCAAACCAGGGGAAATTGAAGGATATAAAAATTCGGAGTTCGAAGTTGTCAAACACTACAGAATACGAAATCCTGGCTACGATTCCTCTTGAGGGTTTCAGGGCACTTAATTGATACTTTCGTGAAGTCTCGACGACCCCTTGTCCTTGAGTCACTCCTTTTTATACCTCCAAATCACGTTATTTTTTCTCACTAATCAAGAATTTTTTGTAGTAATTCCCAGTGACACATCCGATGAGTTCCCTGGGAAAGGAAACGACTCCGGAGAGAGATGTGATCATTCTCCTGTAATAAAAAATGGGAAAAATTTTTTATGTCGCCTCGAATTCGAAGCCGATTACATCCTTTACATTAACAAAAACAACTTTACTATTCATCCAAATATTAATATTTAAAATATTACAATATTTTAATGAGGTTTTAATATACAGGAGTGTCGGAAAAGTACGCGGTAGGGCCTCTTTCCTTCTTTCAGAAATAGAGAGAAGAGACCTTGCCGCGAATGTAATCATTCGTATCAATAACGTCATAATTATATTCTGTTGCAATTATTCTATTATTATTTAAATAAATAATTTATTATAAAATATTTTTATATGATTGAAATGCTTGATAATTTTCATTTCTTAACGTATATTTTAAAATATAACAATCTGCAGTTACAAATTCGGATCGTTAACTAAACATTACGTCAACACCGAATAAGTGACGACGTCTGTGTGATTTGTTTACACTATAAACACCGCGTGATTTATTCGATCGTAAATATAAAATGATACTCGATAAATGGCTTTATACATCCTTTACGAGTGACATAAAAACGAATCGTGTTAATTGAATAACGATTTTGTAAACGACATAAAACACGTACACGTGTACTGTACTTTAAATTTGGTTATCCTAATCCTATGAAAGTTTATCCATTTATTTTTAAATTAACAATTTTCATCACGTTTCATCAAATCAGCAATTTTCATCAAAAATTAACACATGAAATCACTACTGAGCTCCAGGTAAGTGACTCAACCTTGTTTTTATTCTTTCATCCCTCTGGGTACCAATAGGACCTATCTAATCATACCCATTATAATTTCGTCCAGAAGGACCCCTAATTGTGTTTTTTTTTTTTAAGTACACGGTGCCATTCATTTGCCCACGAATGGCACCATTACTTTAAAAGAAAAAACGCAATTAGGGGTGCCATTAGAGTTATTAGATTAGAGTCTAAAGTTAATGAGTAAAAAGCTAATTAAGTTAATTTAATTATTTTTCTGTTGATTATTTTTAAAATGTAACAAATATATATTGAAGTACCGAATTGTTATCTTCGATACAATCGAGATTTCATTACACATAAACAGAAATATTTAGTTACGCCTGTTTATAAAATATTGTATTAATTTCAGCCCTTTATTACAGTAAGTATCGTAATATTTAGATAACGTTCTCTGTTATAGAGCAATCTAAGAGTGCTATTCTTCAAATAGTTTACTAAATTCTAGAACAATCTTGTAATATTAGACTTTAAAACAATCTAAAAACATCGTTTGGGTTCTAGAGCAATCTAGGGGAATTTACAAGATGGGTAGAAAGTAACTAGGCATTGAGAATTCGCTATTAGTTTTATATTTCTAAGACAAATATAATGAAAGTTATTTTACATGTACGGTACGTTACTAAATTAAAATATGGAAACATACCTTAAAATTCATTGTAGGTATCGGCACCAACTTTGTCAAACGAACCGGAATCGTGATGTGGATCGACGACCACAACCGAACTTGTGGTCATTTGTTTCGAATGACGATTGTTAATCGTTATCGGACGGATTGTGATAAGACGTCCCTTCACCGTATTCTACAATCTCTGCACAACAACCACTAAATTCAACATCACATAGCATGCGGCAATCTACATGTAGACAAGCTATCGACAATTGTTTCCACTGTGCATGTGTCCCCTTCCGGTCATTAATCAACTACTTATGGAAGAATTATAAAGTTCCATTAATCGCTGTACATGTATACATAAATTTTATTACGATTTCATTATTATTAAAAAATTTATATAAATTTTTTAATGCCTAGTTACTTTCCACCCACCCTGTAGTTTAGAATCCAGAGAAATGTGTGAACACATTGAACATTTTGGATTGTAGAACAGTCTAAAACTACTGTTTGGTTCTAGAACAATGAAGGAATATATAAAATTAAAAATTCTTCATAATAAAATGATATCAATATACAAATTCTAACATAACATAGTCGATGATATGGAGTTTCATCATTGAGTTAGAGAAACATATGTTAAGGATTAACAAACAACCAGACTTTTTCCTACTTTTTTTTATTAATTATTTAAATGTACTTTTAAAGTAAAAATATGTCGAGTTTTTTTTCCTCATTCTAATTGTTAAAAATTCTAATTTCGAATACATTAAGGTCGTAAAGATGTCCTTCTTTAGTTAAACTTTAACATTAACCTTTGACCTCTTTAGCTTGAATTCCTCTACTGATTTTAAATAAGTTTTTTTTTTTTTTAATATAACTTCTTTAAAATATAATGTTGCTCACTTTAATATTTATTAATATATTTTTTTCGCTGATTTTTATGTTAAAAATGTAAATTTTATTGTCACTTTAACGAGATTTTGTAAGAGTGTGCGTGTCGACAGACATATCAACGATCTTTCTATATAAAATTATAAGGGACAAAGGTCATGTACATTATTAAAAAACACTTTTTTTCTCGTTTAAGTAAACATAAAGATTCTAGATTTGTCAGTTTGTAGTTTAAAATAATAAACAAAGTTTTCATAATAAGCGTGTGTGAAAAGAAATTTCCTTCACATAAAACAATGGGGTGGGGCCCAAAATTAAGTTAACCGTGTGGTTAACTTAATTTTGGGCCACCCTTTATATTAAAAAAACTCTTGAAGCTTAATGTATTGTCAAACCTCTGAAGAACGGCCACTAACGGGAACATAAAAAAAAAAAATGGTCTGTCATTAGAGGTTCTAATGTATAATTTTAAACATTAGCATCCCAGTAGGAGTTTAAAGTGTTATTTGATGGTTATGATTCTCATTTACAATCTAAATAGGCTCTTCAATTGTCAATGAGAAAGTAGGTAATGTCTCAGCACGCGGTCAGCAATGACCCTCTTTTTATTTTGAATTTGTAAAAATTTAGTTACCTTATGTAAGTTATAAATTAGCATATTCTCATTAATCATGTCTTTAGTATTATTACTTCTGTTGCCGGAATTGTCTTTGAAATGTCTATTCATCATTGAGTTCTTTCTTCTTCATGAACATACGATTCTTAACTTGCAAGAGGGTGAACGTTTGCAAGATTATTTTATTCACTTGCTGATTTATTATAAAATATATAAAATGAGAAATTTTATCCATTTTATCTTCAATTCTCTTCATACTTCTTTCAATTATTCCCAAAGAATTAAAGGTAACTCATTAACGTTATATTCTTTTTTTTTTAAATTTTAAATTAATTCGTTTGTTCGCAGAATCTAAAATATTTTAAACTTAATTTTTAGTTAGAATTTTATCAATTTATCGCTCTTGGGGACTCGGCAACTCGGCAGGCGAATACCCCAAGAGTATTGCCGCTCACTATCCGGTCACTCCCATTATGGGCATGGTCTAATCCAAAATGGCTCTCTTAGGCCCTACAGAGTATAGGGTTTGGTCGGATGTGAGAAGATAACGTAACACATCTGTTTTAAGGAAGTGTCTCTCGGGAGGACTTTCTATGAGAAGCTGGCATCTATTTAGGTGTTAGGCATGAGAAGAAAACCCGAAAAACACGTGGTTAGCTCGTTGACGAGGTCAGAACTCGCCACCGACTTGTATTTGAAAGTACTGTACAATAGTAATGTATATGATTGGTGGCACAACCCACCATTTCTCAACCCAATCTATAAAAACATGACTAATAAAAGCGTTTTATTAGTCATGTTTTTATAGATTGGGTTGAGAGAAGGTGGGTTGTGCCACCAATCATATACTAATAAAAGCGTTTTATTAGTCATGTTTGCCCATTTTTCTGATACAGGACTTCAAAATTCAGTCTTTTATGAGGAAACTTTCCCATCTTTTTCGTGTATTTTGAATTAAGATATTAGACCCCACATTTGTAACTGACTCGGCGCCGTCTCACATCTAATCAGACCCTCTCGGACCCGATGGGCTATTATTTCTCCTATTATTGTTAATTTATTACCAGAACCTGTCGGCCTTGGTAATGAATTAATAATTACGCGAAAAACTTGAGCATTAAACTTCTTAAGTAATTTTTTTTTAATCTTTTCATTCTGCGGGTATCAAGAGGGCCCTTTTCCGTAACCATTGCGTGTTCGACCAGGCCCACAATGGACCGACCGCCCATGAAAAATTCCCTGGAAATTGCTTACTCGGATTCGATCCCGGATGTTCCAGAGCAGAAGGCTAACGTCTTAACTCAGCCTTCTGCTCTGGAATTCAGCCTTTATTGACATGTGAACGAAAGCAAATTATGTCGTAAATAGAGTATAAATATAGTACAAGGGTATCAATTTACCAATATCCATAAAATATAGATATTTATATATTATAATTAGCCTATAATACTAACCTTGCGTATGCCATATTACAACAGGAGAATTTCATCATTAACGAATTTATGCTGAAATCTTCAATAGAATACGAGGCGCTTAAAGAGCACCTCGCACAACGAGTATTTCTCATAACGAGCAAAAATAAATTGTAAAATGACTCGCTTAACGAGTGATGTTTCGCATAACGAGTAAAGAGGAGAGGGGAAATATAATCCCCGATAACTGGCCTACCTCTTGTGAAATTAATTAATTTCTATTATTTAATTAGGGGAAGGTCGGATAGTACCGAACACCTAAGCTTCTCCTATATTATAAAAAAAAAATTTACAGTTCAATTGGTCCAATTTTACCTAGTTTAATTTTGGAGGATTGTATTGGACACGAGAAAAATCTGCAAGAAGAGAATTACTTTCGGTTTCTCAAACAATTTTTTATTATTAGGCAGAGTTATTATTGACAAATTTATAAAAGTACAACACTTGTTAAGCGAGGTTTCACTGTATTGTACAGTCGACCCCCCCCCTATAACACTGTTGATTATTCCGTTTTATATGAATTCCATGTTGTACGAGTCACTTAGATTTTACAAATACGCGTGCCGCACTGTGAATGGCTCACGTATTTGTAAAATCTAAGTGAATCGTACAACATGGAGTTCATATAAAACGCAATTATCAACAGTGTTATAGGGGGTCGACTGTAAATACAAAACTTATTATACACAGAATAGTGGTTGTATTATTAAAAAACTGCTTTTCAAAAATAGATAAAGTAGTCATCATCAAAATGTCTTAAGAAATTTTTTATATGTGTATGTGTATATATTCGTGTATCTAAAAAGATGCACAATTACTTAGGTTAAAACATTAGGTACCGACGCTGTTCTTAGAATTATGTAGAATGGTACTGTACATTCGAAGATTACGTGATTCTGACAGCCACAATACATCTGCGGGGAGTCGCTCGTATTGTTCGGGCCAAACTCACAACCATGTATAGTTCTTCCAACATAAATTTGCACCAATATTGCCAGACCCTCTCAGTGTCTAGACTGCGGAGAAAGTTAACAATGTGTAGAATATAATTACATTATCTCATATTCAGGGCGTAGAAATAAGGTTTTTTGGTAATTTATTTTAAAAATTGTTAATTATAAAATAATTTACTTATATTTTTCATTAACTCCGTCTTCACTTTCGTATGATACTATATTAATACTGTATAATTAAATTATCAATGTTAACTAACAAATTAAGATTTTGGTAATGCTCTTAGTGTATAAGTTTTATTACACAAAATTTTAATTCTAGATCCTGTTTAAAAGCAATAAATGATGATTCTTCGGAAGATTTTTTCTCTTCAAGGACTGTTATATTGCTTTATTTTGTTCGTAATCTTAATATGTTCAACGTTCGTTATTTATGATTACATTGCAAAGTATGATCGGGAGCCATCTTTCGATCTCATCAATTTTAGCGATTCAAACAATGAAACTGGGTATCCTCGTTACATCGTTCCTGATATCGTTCATTTAATACGTTTCGACATTCCCGAATTAACGTTTGTAGATATGGTCTGCATCAAATCCATACTTCTCAATCACAAACCAAAGACTATAATCATTCACTGCAACTGTGACAATTTAACAGGGAAATATTGGGACATGATTAAAGACATGCCACAGCTGAAAGTGCAATATAGAAAGAAACCAGAATATGTTTTTGGTACAAAAATAAGTTGGATAGAACACTCCTCCGACGTTACTCGCATTAAAATTCTTAGGAAATATGGAGGGATTTACTTGGATAATGACGTCTTTGTGGTTAACTCATTGCACGAGTTTCGAAGATTTGAAATGACTCTCGGATGGGATCTAAACGAGGACAATTTGGGAAGTCAAGTTTTAATTGCACATAAGAATGCAAGATTTCTAAAATATTGGTACGAATCGTACGAGTTTTACAATCCTGAAAAATGGTATTACAATGCTGGAGAATTTCCAACAAGAACTATTCTTTCTGTTTTTCCAGAACTTGTCCATAGAGTAATCGATTATTTTGGAGTGAATACAGATTTAGCTGTTATGTTATATGTTAAAAAAACTGACGATTGGAAGAATTTTTATACGCTTCATCTTCTGATACATCATCGTTATTTGGTACCCAACGATCGTCCCGAGATTTTCGACGAAAATAATACTATAACTTACAACAGGACATTCGGAGACATGGTTCGTTCTGTTTTATAAATAACAATACATTCTTGTTAAAAATTTTTAATGTTTGTAAAATGTCTACGGTAATAAATTATAATAAATGANCATAAGAATGCAAGATTTCTAAAATATTGGTACGAATCGTACGAGTTTTACAATCCTGAAAAATGGTATTACAATGCTGGAGAATTTCCAACAAGAACTATTCTTTCTGTTTTTCCAGAACTTGTCCATAGAGTAATCGATTATTTTGGAGTAAACACAGATTTAGCTGTTATGTTATATGTTAAAAAAACTGACGAATGGAAGAATTTTTATACGCTGCATCTTCTGATACATCATCGTTATTTGGCACCCAACGATCGTCCAGAAGTTTTCGACGAAAATAATACTATAACGTACAACAGGACATTCGGAGACATGGTTCGTTCTATTTTATAAATAACAATACTGTACATTCTTGTTAAAAATTCTTAATGTTTGTAAAATGTCTACGGTAATAAATTATAATAAATGAGTTTTTATTGTCTGTAATTGTTGCTATTTCATTTTCCCTTGTTTTGCACACAAGAAATTTTCAAATATTCCTGAATTATTTATATTTTAATCAACTTTAGAAATCTTTTAATTATTGAATGTTGTGGACAACTTTTCATAGAAATAAACTGGATAATATTCGAGTTCTTTACAGTACATTTTAGCTCTTTTTCGGCAATGTAGATTCGAAGGGAGTGGAGAGACGGGATAAGGCAGCGCAACACAATGGGCGATCGCATCTGTCTAGGAAGAAGTCGGTGTAAGATATCAAATATACGTCATCTGATATAATTTCGGGGACATCTAGACCGGGGTAGTCACCCTTTATATGCCTACCGCCCACTTTTGTATCTTAGTAGTAAAATTTTCGAACCATCCACCGGTTTACAGTAACGGTGATTTATAAAGTAGGGAGGTAACTTTATAAAATTTATAATGCTGAGTTACAGCATATAATAATAATTACTTACCAAATACTTTATGTCGGACTTTCGCTAAGTTTGGCAGAATAAATCTTTATAAAACAACTTTCTTTCGTTAAATCTATTCTTTTGTTTATACTTTTGCACACATGAAGTCTGATGAAATTACACTATCGTATAATGCTACAAAACGGACTAAAGATGTACCCTTTGACAGCCACTGAACATCTGAACTGGACTCGAACCCACAACTCGTTCTTACTGTGCATTTATTTACCAATTGCGCTATCGGGACCTCTGGTCTGATCTCTTCTTCCAATACATATAACATTACCGGAAATATACGGAATAACCGTCGGTGGTTATTACGTTTATTTGTTTATGGTTATTAAGATTAGAAGAAAGAAAGGAAGAAAAAGCCACGTGGCCAGCCCGTTCGAGCGAGGCACGAACCCACGACCGAACTTCCAGTGTTCAGGATATGAAGACCGCTTGGACACTGGCGGATAAAATCTTAATTATTGAATTAATTAGGTCATCACTATTCAAGTTTATTTCTTTTATTGTATAATGACTTTCCGTCGTAAAACGAGACGTCCTAGTGCCAACGTTTTACTATCATAAATTAAGATTGGGATTTTACAAATGGGTTTTAATTATAATTGCTTTACAGTTAAAAAATAATAACAATAATCTTAATCTTTGCTACCGTTATTTTTTGCCCGAGCAACGCCGGTTTCACCTGCTAGTGATAATAATATNGAATTAATTAGGTCATCACTATTCAAGTTTATTTCTTTTATTGTATAATGACTTTCCGTCGTAAAACGAGACGTCCTAGTGCCAACGTTTTACTATCATAAATTAAGATTGGGATTTTACAAATGGGTTTTAATTATAATTGCTTTACAGTTAAAAAATAATAACAATAATCTTAATCTTTGCTACCGTTATTTTTTGCCCGAGCAACGCCGGGTTCACCTGCTAGTGATAATAATATAATTATTTAATTAAAAATTTAAAGTAAAATGCCAAAAATTATTTGCTTGTTTCTATCAATTTATTGGCTTTATACAGCTGCAAAACATGCTCATATTTGCAGCTGTATTGTATTTGGACGTTTCCATTCTTCAGCTGCTGTTTTCAACGAGGTGAGTATAGTCTACGAATTATTTATTAGTACATAAATATATTTATATAATTAATTAATATCTAATTTTCTAGCATTAAGCTTCTTTAATGTGTAAATCGAACCGGAATCCTTCGATGTGTGTAATGTGGTATATTATTGGTTCGTTTATTCGGGTTTCTTTTCCGCGTTAGACAGGTTAAATTAATAATGTGCTACGAAATTAAACGCTATAAGTCATTAAATATACATTTATTATACAAATACAATAAAATAAATAATGTAAAGGTGATTAAGGCGTCGACCTACCAACAGAGAGTTCCGGTATCGTATCCTTGCTCCGGAAAATTTTGGGGTATGATCTGTCTCTGATATGTTAGGCCCATTTCGTTATATTACTGTTTTTATTTTAACATGTGTATAATGTGTGTTAAGGGTCGTCCATAAATTACGTAAGGGCGATTTTGGCCATTCTAGACCCCCACTCACCCCTGTGTAAGAAAAAGTAATATTTTCTTTGATCCCCCTCCCCTCCCCTCCCCTTCCCTATCTTACATAATTATATTATCTCATATTCAGGGCGTAGAAATAAGGTTTTTTGGTAATTTATTTTAAAAATTGTTAATTATAAAATAATTTACTTATATTTTTCATTATCTCCGTCTTCACTTTCGTATGATACTATATTATTACTGTATAATTAAATTATCAATGTTAACTAGCAAATTAAGATTTTGGTATTGCTCTTAATGTGTAAACTTTACTATACAAAATCTTATTTCTAGATCCTAATCCTGTTTGAAAGCAATAGGAGATGATTCTTCGAAAGATTTTTTCTCTTCAAGGACTGTTATATTGCTTTATTTTGTTCGTAATCTTAATATGTTCAACGTTCGTTATTTATGATTACATTGCAAAGTATGGTCGGGAGCCATCTTTCGATCTCATCAATTTTAGCGATTCAAACAATGAAACTGGATATCCTCGTTACATCGTTCCTGATATCGTTCATTTAATACGTTTCGACATTCCCGAATTAACGTTTGTAGATATGGTCTGCATCAAATCCATACTTCTCAATCACAAACCAAAGACTATAATCATTCACTGCAACTGTGACAATTTAACAGGGAAATATTGGGACATGATTAAAGACATGCCACAGCTGAAAGTGCAATATAGAAAGAAACCAGAATATGTTTTTGGTACAAAAATAAGTTGGATAGAACACTCCTCCGACGTTACTCGCATTAAAATTCTTAGGAAATATGGAGGGATTTACTTGGATAATGACGTCTTTGTGGTTAACTCATTGCACGAGTTTCGAAGATTTGAAATGACTCTCGGATGGGATCTAAATGGGGACTCTTTGGGAAATCAAGTTTTAATTGCACATAAGAATGCAAGATTTCTAAAATATTGGTACGAATCGTACGAGTTTTACAATCCTGAAAAATGGTATTACAATGCTGGAGAATTTCCAACAAGAACTATTCTTTCTGTTTTTCCAGAACTTGTCCATAGAGTAATCGATTATTTTGGAGTGAATACAGATTTAGCTGTTATGTTATATGTTAAAAAAACTGACGAATGGAAGAATTTTTATACGCTTCATCTTCTGATACATCATCGTTATTTGGCACCCAACGATCGTCCAGAAGTTTTCGACGAAAATAATACTATAACATACGAGTACAATAGGACATTCGGAGACATGGTTCGTTCTGTTTTATAAATAACAATACATTCTTTCTTGTTAAAAATTCTTAATGTATTGTAAAATGTCTACGGTAATAAATTATAATAAATTTGTTTTTATTGTCTGTAATCGTTGCTATTTTATTCTTCTTTTGTTTTGCACACAATAAATTTTCAAATATTCCTGAATGATTTATATTTCTATCAACTTTAGAAATCTTTTAATGATTGAATGTGAATAATTGAATGAAAGTTGTGGACAACTTTTCATAGAAATAAACTGGATAATATTCGAGTTCTTTACAGTACATTTTAGCTCCTTTACGGCAATGTAGATTCGAAGGAAGTGCAGAGACGGGATCACATCTGTCTAGGAAGAAGTCGGTGTAAGATATCAAATGTACGTCATCTGATATAATCTTGGGGACATCTAAACCAGAGATAGTCAACCTTTATATGCCTACCGCCACTTTCGTATCTCTGTTAGTAGTAAAATTTTCGAACCATCCACCGGTTCCACAGTAATACTACGTTCGAACACAATCCACGACTCACTTCGATCTCGATTTACCTATAATCTGGATTGTGATTGTCTCCAGTCGAACGTCATTCTGTTTGCACAGGCAGTCCGCTTGGGAAGAACCCGGCTATTACACGCGATGATAAAACTGACATAACTACGCGGTAAGTCACAAACACCAACAAACAAAATGGAAGTTTTGGTTAGAAATAAATACAGTACTTTTTCTTGCCATCTATCTAATAATAGATGTCATCGTCTCTTCAAATACAATATCTTTTATATTTCACTGTCGATAGCCCTACANTCCGTGGATAATCTTGCAGGCATCAATATCTACACAGATGGGTCCAAAAGCTCCCTTCTTGTCGGCTCAAGTATCTCTATCTTCCTCCAAACTTACATATTTTGCCAAAAATATGTTAGAAGGTACAGATACAACCCATATACCTCCATCTATCAAGCTGAACAAGATGCTGACTACCAAGCTGTTCAGTGGGCCACTTCACTACCAAACAAAACTCTGTCTATCAACATTTATAGTGATTCTGTCTGTCCTGAAAGCTCTATTAAATCCCAATTGCAATAGAATAAAATCGCATATATCCAACACCATATTAAAAATCTTGTAAATAAGATAATTTTTATATTTGTTCCTGGCCATACTGGCGTACTAGGAAATGAAAACTCCAACACTGAGGCTAAGTCAGCTGCAAAGGAAACTGACTCGGACTACACTCACATCCTTCTCTCATGTAGCAGCCTTAAAAATTATATTCATGACAACGCTATGCAAAAGTGGAATCAGTAAAAGTAGTTGAGCAGTAAAACTTGTAGAATAACACGACTTTATTTTTCTAGTGTTGAATGTAGATTCTCATCACTACTTAGCGATTTAATGTTTGCTACTGCTCAACTATTTACTGAGCCTGGTAATTTTAGAAGCTACCTGGCGATGTATAACCGGGCAGAAACTGCTTCTTGCTTTTGCTCTACAGAAAACCTAGACTTTGTCCAATTTACAATCAACATACACTTATTCTGAAATTAGAAATCTTTACACTTGATTTCAAGTGGCCACGTCCACTTAAATAAGCTTGTTCAGAAGCCACTGTTTGATGCTTTTTACAACTATGTTCAAAAAATATGGACGAAAAGACTATTTATAATTTCTAGTTTTACATTTTAGTTTTCACTAAAAGCCGAATACTAATTTTATGTTTACTTTGTATCGTGTATTTTGGTTTATGTATTCTTAGTGTTAAACATCCATAGGAGTGGTGTACTTATTCTAATAAAAAACAAGAGAAAGAAACCACTACACGGACTTTCTCCCATAACAAAAAATGTGTAGAGCATGAATCTGCTAGCGTTATTACTCTATCACGTCAGACAAGACAACGAGCGTTCTTAATAGAAACCGCCAAATTGAAGCCGAATTCAAAACGCCACCACTCAACGAGATCAAAAAATAAAAATAAGAATATTACGTAAGACGAGATCTATTACCCCCTACCCCTGAGTAAGAAATTGTAAGAAATCCTTGACTCCCACCCACCCCAAAACACCTTACGTAATTTATGGACGGCCCCTTACCGCCGAAGAATCAACTACAAATAGTATTAAACACAGATTAGTGGGAATGGTTTTTCGCTGAATCTGAGTTTTCTGCATGAAGTCGTTTGGTATAAATTATTCTTATAGGCCAATGCGTAACATTTTTATTATTGGCCTTTAAATACTGGCTAGATTGTCTGTCTTTATTTATTGACTCATTATTCTCGGGGGAGCTTGATCCTGGAAAAACGTGCAGAAGATTCTCAAACTAAGCACTGTTGTTATATTCAACTGGCATTCTTAACTTTCAATTTTACCGTTGAAGTAATCGCAGAGGTTATATCGGGCGAAATCAGAAGCAGTTTCTTACATATTTTGCAGTAGCTAAAACCTTTTCTATTACGGAACCTGGCAGATATTACAGAGGGATACATTTAAATCAAAGATTTCTGATGGTAAAGATATTCTTCCATGGGGCAGAACTCCAGAATACGTGATAAAAAAGAAAACCATAAGTGAAGCAAACTTTTTGACCTTCCAACTGAGAAACGGGTTGTTTATGATAAAGCTTCAAACAGTGTGAGGTGTTCACTACTTAAAAAATACAGTAGTGTGTGTTTATTCCTCNATAGAAACCGCCAAATTGAAGCCAAATTCAAAACGCCACCACTCAACGAGATCAAAAAATAAAAATAAGAATATTACGTAAGACGAGATCTATTACCCCCTACCCCTGAGTAAGAAATTGTAAGAAATCCTTGACCCCCACCCACCCCAAAACACCTTACGTAATTTATGGACGGCCCCTAAAACAAACAGAAATAAATAACACAAAATAAATTGTAGCTGTGTCGATTCCGCGCGACACGTCCGAACATGTAAGCCGAACAATAGTGTGGGGGGTGAGTAATCAAGGGTTGAGTGGCGTTTAAACAAAAGACCAATCGGAGAGATTTGAAAATCGCGTAACTCCGGGTTCGCGTAAGTCGGGGTAGCGTAAGTTGGAGTGTTACTGTATTAGGAGGGGAACGTTGTTGAGATGGGTTCTTACAATAGTTTACACCAGATACATTCGCGAAAGTGGTCGCTTATTATGGATGTTGTATGTTGTTTCAGACCAAAAATCGATGCCCGCGGTCGCGTTACACGGGTGGTCGTTTAATACAGGTAACTTATACGAAGACTCTATGGATAAACTATTCCGTGCCAGAAATTTTTGCCCGTTTTGACAGGTGCCCGTCGAATGCAGGTGGTCGCCTAAGCAGTTTTCACTGTACTTACAAGAAGTCCTTCTGATGGTAATAGAGGGAGTGCAGTCACGTGATATAACGTCTTCGCACCGCCCACCAAAACAATCCTCCGCCATATTAGTTGCTGATTTGACGTTACCTCGCTGGTTTGCTTATTATGTCAACGTGGAAGAAAAGCATTTTACCTGGCTATGCAGCCGATTTAAAAGATAATAATTTGATAGAATATAAAGAGAAAATTTCTTTTATTGGATGGGATCCATACGGAATGAAACCACGGATTTTTCATCTAACGATTTAACCACGTGGCCCACTATAGAACATGGAGACATAGTAAATTATTTAGTTTTAACAACTAACGCTGTCACACTAGATCAGATGAAGGCATACAAATCACTCGATGCTCATAATTATTTGACAAGCGGGTTTATTCATCGTGAAATTTTATCAAGATCCGTTCGTAATGATTTAATTTTGCTTGTAGGAAAGGTACTGTACGTATCTTCATTTCAGACTTTCCATTTCTCATAACATAAAGTGCGTTATATAAAGACGAATTTAATTTTATATTTAGTCACATTTTAAGTTGATTAAGTTGTATTTATAATTACCATCAAATTTTTTTTTGTTCCCATGGTTTTGTGTGTTGTGCGAGTCTAACAACCTATTATTAAGATTAAATTAATTAGCCTAATAAATCCTCTTATTTATTATTGCCATATTTATCATATCAGGGACTGACTGGAGGAAAATAGACTATATTTTTACAAAAAAATAGCTTTTAATTAACCACAATCAAATTTTTAGTAGAATGCATTTCAAGCAACTCATCGGCATATTTCAGGCACAAAGACCCCACATCAGCCTAATACATCCATACAGAGATTCTTGAAATGCATTCTACTAAAAATTTGATTGCGGTTAATTAAAGGCAATTTTTTTGTAAAAATTTAGTCTATTTTGCTCCAGTCAGTCCCTGATATGATAAATATGGCAATAATAAATAGGAGGGTTTATTAGGCTAATTAGTTTAATCTTAATTTATGTTGTGGGCTAGAAGCGTGATTTAATAACCTATTATTGTTTACATATATTATTAGAAATAAATACCACAGTTTCTTACATTGTTTTTGTGCACAGGTTAATCACTCACAAAATCTACGGCAGCCAGCTTTAGTAGTGTGGGTTTTAGCTAAGAAAAATGGAGAGGCGATAACTGGGCATTGCAATTGCGTAGCTGGACAATCTTCCTCCCGCTCTCGTGTTGGTGCTATTCTTTTTGCCATTGCGGAATAAATTAAAATAAGAGCTTCCAGACATGTACTGACCGACCAAATAATTGGATTGTGCCACACGTAAAAGATTGTGGTTACAAACCACTACAAAAATTAAACTTTACGTCAGCTGCAAGTGCAAGTAAACGGCAAGCCTTGAAGAAAAAAATATACAGAAACCTTATTTGTCAAGTGATAAAACTTGGAATACTTCTATAAATGTGAGATCCGAATAGGCCCGGGTCTAAATTAATAATTTCAAAATAATATTAAATTTTTGTTATAAAATATTCTCTCGTTTGGGTGAGAAAAATAACGTTTCAGCGTGGGAAAGATAGATAACAGATACTACTTCCTTCTAGAGAAGTTAGAACATCCTCTGTTTTTCCCTTATCTGCTAAAAATCTCGCTTCGATGGGAAATGTTTACCCCTCAAATATCCCCCTTTCCGTTCGTTCCCACGGAAGAATCTTTGTATGATGATTGGTCGCCGATGGTCACATATAGAGGAAATTTATCAGAATTCAGGGAGTTCATCGACAGATCTGGAAGAGTCAGGACTCCACACATATTTCTCCTGATGGCCAACGCCCTTAGTCGAATCACATAGAATAAATCTAGAGTTAGCGCTTAGAAAATATACATTAATTTTGTGCACATTTCGACCTCCCATGGAATGAAGTTTGAGAACTTTATAAACGAAGCGCCTTTGCCAACCCAAGAAGAAGACGAAAGACAACTAAACCAGGTTGTATGTTTAATAGTGATATTGTAAGCTCTCTCTCTCGACCGTGTATCGGTTAAAGGATAAGTTCGTATATCTCTCGACTTATATATAGGGAAGACGGGGGCAACTTCGGCATACGGGGCAAGTTTGTCAAGCGCTTTTTTTTAAAAACAAATTAAAAGGAGACTTTGGTTATAGGTTAGGCAGTTGAGTTTTATTGGTGGCTTGTTGAGTGTAGTGTTTTTATTGTTCTCCAACAAGCGTAGTTGAATTATCAAGCAAATTTTCATTTTCGTTCAATTCCATATAATATTTTTNTCAACTGTATTTCAGTTGAATGGTGCATGTTATGGTATAAAATGTAGGGAACAACACACAGTAATTTGGTGCAACATGATGTCAAATTTACATCAGAACAAACCACAACTGCTTGAACACATTTTAAAACTGATGTGACATATTTTTCCCAAAATGGAGTGTGTAATTGCCATTAATGTGCTTCACAATGAAAACAAAATACATGACATCAGGTATGTTTTACACTAAATGTCTTATATGAAATCTGGAATGAGCAAGGTCTTGGCCCCATATTCATCTAAGGCAGGGGTAGTCAAACGTTTTTATACCTACTGCCCAATTTTTTATCTCTGTTAGTAGTAAAATTTTCTAACTGCCAACCATTACTACAGTAACAGTGATTTATAGAGTAGGGAGGTAACTTTACTTTATAAAATTTATAAACTACTTACCAAATACTTTATGTCAGACTTTCGCTATGTTTGGCAGAATAAATCTTTATAAAACAATTTACTGTCGTTAAATCTATCTTTTTATTTATACTTTGCATACATAGAAGCACGAATTCTGATGAAATTACATTTAATTACAGTAATTAAATTATTAATGAAATCCCTGAGTCTTATGTGAGAAACTAAATACTGGGATATCTGGCTCAATTTTTGTAAGGAAAAAACGGAGCTTCGGTCTGATCTCCTCTTCCTGTATATATAACATTACGGAATAACCGTCGGAGGTTATTACGTTTATTTGTTTGTGGTAATCTTAATCTTTGCTGGTGTTATTTTTTTGTCCGGGCAACGCCGGGCTCATCTTTTAGTTTTTAATATACAGAATAAAAATATATTTTAATTCTTCTTAAATTTTACCTTACATCTATTTTCTATATATTCTCTACTTCACATTTTCGTTATNATATATATTGTGATTTGAATTAATTGTCTCTCATTCGTTTGCTTATTATAATGGTATTAATCCGTTAGTGTATAGTCATAATTATATATATGATTGATTAAATTTACTCTTGTAATTTGTTAAAGGATGTCTCATTATTATTATTTCTTGAATCAGATCTATAAAATAATAGCACGCGTGTTTGTCCGCGGAACGATCAATTGACAAACTGGTGTCGGGAACCTGACGTTGGGATAGAGACCTCACAGTCTTTAATCCTCCTTAAGCCTAAATATTACCGCCTTCCTATGTAGCTTTTAAGATCGGATCTCGCGATTCGAAACTTTAGAGAACTATTCTCACGGAATAGGCCAGTAAGTGGCGTAAACTTAGTTCTACGTCCGTGGTAGAGCTCACATAAACAAACCTAGTAAGAGAGAATTTGAGCAGTTTTTGAAAAAAATGTCTGTTCATAATCCAACTGCTGCAATTTTGTCAGTGATGCCGGGTTACTCTAATTCTTTTACAAACCATGTCGATTCATCTTTCCATAAGAACCCACAACTCTATTTGATGCCAAAAAAGCTGCCTTACCCTGGGATCAGCTGTTAAATCATTGCGGGACAGTATTTGAAACTTTGCATCTGACAGATGAAGAAATTGATTTTGTTAAAGAAAACACACTAGCACAGAGTAGAAGCGAGCTGTGGTTTGTGCATAGATCAGGTAGAATAACTGCTTCTGTTATGAAGTGCATAGAGCAGATATAGAGACTCCATCAGTTTCCACTGTATTTTACCACAGCTAATTGTAAAAAAAAATGTTCTTCCCAGCCAGTTCTACTCCCACAAAAAGATTCAGAAAATGTATAAATTTTATAGAATAAAATACTTTACTGTACAGCAAATTGTTTAGTTTGATGTAAAAATTGCAACTTTTAAGCAAAAAAATGAAAACCCAGAAAGTATTACAGTATTGAATAAATATTGTAATTCATTTGACTAATAATTAAAATTTATTTATTTATTTTACGTATTATTGGAACTTCAGTTGACAAAAGATTTCCACCCCCAAATAACAAATTGTTTTATAATAAATTAAAATTATATTAATCAAATGGAACTACACTCTTTGATAAGTTTTTTAGAGCACAACAAATTGTGACAATTTTTTCAATTGTTTGTTACAGAATCTTTAGTTCTAACTGTAAGCAGTTCAGTTGGTAATGTAATGAACCATAATAAATTAAAATAAAAATTGAAAAAATATGAGTTAGATGACAATATCGAGGTCGACAACCAAACCAACAGCAACCAATATAGCGCGCGCTTCGTAAGCGGAGTCGTGTGACGTCAAGTGCACCCCCTCTATAGAACATACAGTGCTGCCTAAAACTATTATTTTCATGTAACTTTAATAAATTTTTTTGAACATCTTATAACAAGATTTCCACAATTATTTACAAGTTTGGAGAAAAATTAATAATAAACAAAAGAGCCAGATGCAAACATAGAATGTCCAACGTTAATAGAACATCTTGACTTATGCTATCTTTAAGTTAAAATTAGTAGCTGATTTTGCAACCATTTTTAGAAACAAGTTGAAAAACACGATTATGCATTGAATTAATCAGAGATTGCAGTTCTTGTAGAATACGATTATGCATTGAATTAATCAGAGATTGCAGTTCTTGTAGTTCTTGCAGTTCTTGCAGACCATCACTGAACTGCAATCTCTGATTGCAGTTCAGTGATGGTCTTGTATTGCTTTCTACTGCTGTGCATTTGGAAAACCAAGACATCCCAATGATTTTCAATTGCGTTTAAATCTGCACTGAAAGGTGACCGGTCCAAAAGTCCGACGTTCTTGCTATGAAAAAGGATAACGTTGATTTTGATACATGGAAGCTTGCATCATCCTGCATGAATTCATAGTCCTGTCCAGCAATTTTCTGTAAATAAGTTTGGAGCTACCCTCAGACAAGCTCCAGATAAGTTTGAGAGTTGTGTCGATTTCCAATAAATACTAGTATAACTGTCTTTCCAATCCACGCCCAAGTCATGACAGTACCTCTACCAGCTATTCTCATTGAGTACTGCTTTTGATCTAGTATTTTGTCTACCCAATAATGCTTAAAACCACTAGGTACGTCGAAATTCCAGTTTTTTTCATCCGAAAAATTACTTTTCGCCACCCTTCCTCTCTTTCAAAGTTGTTTCTGGCAAACTATAATCGAGGTTGTTTCTGTTTCTCCTTGAGCTAATTGCTTGTCTCCATTTTTATAAAAGAAACATTGTCTGTTTATCTCAAAACATTGTGTGTACTGACGACTTAATGCAGCTCAGCTTCAATTCATTTTTAATTTTTTGAACGAATCTGTTTCCTTGCTGTGCACGTCGAACAGTTGTACATCGTTCTCTAGGTGTTGTTTAACGCTTGCGTCTACTGTTTCGTTTTCCTGTTTGTTGCTCTTTATTATTGAGATACTTTGAGATTGTTGAATGAAGTCTTCCCAAAATTTTATCTATCCTTTTCTCCCTTCCTGGTGAAATGCATCAATTTTGATCCGCTCTTTTACAGTTAGGTCCTACTCATGTCCTATTTTTAATAGTAAGATACTATGCATTATTAGTAAACCTTTCTTTTTACTCGTTGATCGTATTTTTATGCAAATTTCATGGATTCCAATCATTACTTTTTATTATTATTATTAATGTTTGACATCCTACTTTCTTTAATAATATCTAATTCTTTTGTTTATAAATCATTTTTTCCAAACGGATTAAATACAGTGATTGTTGATATTTTGGTATTAAACGTACTAGAACATTTCATCAAAGTCACATGAAAATAATGAGTTTCTACGTAATTACTGTATGTTCTATTATTGGAAGAATTATATAAAACGAGAACGTTGTTTGTTTGTTAGAGATCATCTCGGAATCTACCAAACCGATTTTTAAAATTATTTCCTATTGGAAAGCTTATTCCTTCCAGATTAACATAGGACACACTATTTTAATGTTAAGAAAGGAAAATGCACGAAAACGATATTTTTACAGCCACATTTGTCATTCATCGTTGTTTGTCTGCTCCTTTCAACGTCACGGCCCCTTCACCACCTGGTGATCTTTCTTAAACTTCTTATCTTATATTTGAGATTTTGGTTTTGATTCGTGCAGCTCCGATAGTTGTGTATAGTTATTGCGTTGTTTATATTGTCTTGGTGGTTCGTTTCTTATAATAATAGTTTTATGTTATCAGATACAATTATAAGGAGCTAATTTACTTTCCTTATAACAACTAAACTTTTGTAATTTGGTCTGTAGTATTTTTATATGTTCATTGTTTTAAATCCGGTTCAATTGCAAATGTGAATTACACTGTTTAGAACTTAACAGAGCTGTAGAGCATATCCATAGGAACAAAACGGTCAAAGGAACCATACATGTGACTCTTCGCGAGATATATCCCGAGAAATTAGCTTGCTTACAGGACTCAATCGGGGTTCACGCTGCGTGCTCCACTAAAAGGCTTTCGCGTTTAACTATTCAGTAATTATTCTGGCTTTGAGCAGCCCATTTGATTGTTCGTGATGTACAGTACTGTACTTGACGTTATATAGCTTTAGGGAGTGTCAAGTGTAAATCAATTTATGTTTTGTACTTTTTATAACGAGAGGGCGCTCAGCAGTAGGAGACTCCTAAAAGAAGAAATGTTAGTTTAGAAGTGCAAAAAGTGTGTTTTACTCTACCTCAATTATTTATTACGTTTTCCAGTCATTAACAGACTGACTGCCCTGTTAATATGTAGTGTCAGAAGTTTATTGTTTTTAGAGAAGCACATTGAATGAAGCCTCAATATGCCACAAGATATGGATTCTACAATAGATCGCCTTCCGTTGGAAATTAGAGGTGATGGAAGAAAATATGGCGGTCAAACGGAGGCGTTGAAAGCAAGCCTTTGAATTTTATGCGGTAGCTATGCAGTTACACACGAAGTCTAGTAAAATGCAGGCTGCTACATTAATGTAAGCTATTGGACCGAAGGCAACAATGATCTACAATACATTTAATTTAAGTTCAAAACATTGAAACCAGTACCACGCCCAATCCATGCAGTTAGTCTATTAATGGTCGCGAAGAAATGGGAGAGAGTACGCTTGTGTTTAGATTTAGATTCGACATATATCAATAAAGCGATAAAACGATGTTATTTTCTGCTTAACACAGTCGAAGAAATAGCAGGTCGCGTAGGAACTGCCAAGTACTATACAGTTTTAGAAGCAGAAAAGGGATTTTGGTAGGTTAGAGTGACTAAGTGTGAGATTAGCAGTGGGCCACTGGGCTTATCCCAAATGACCACTTACTCTGCAACAGGTTGGTAAAACCCGTTCTCGGCCAGTCAGATGGCTAGGAGGGCAAAAATTTGAGTGGGGAGTGCGTCGGTAAGTCGGCAGGTGTCCTTCAGAGACAGGAGACAGGTTTAAAAAGTAAACAAGCATTTATTTATATAACTAAGCTAGGATACATAGGTTAAATGCGATTAAATAAGTTCACTATACAAAAGGGACGCTCTAATAGCTTTACCTGCTAGTCTGAGAGAGAGTTCACAAAGCTCTAAAAAGTACAGATACCTCTATGCGGATATGTCTAATATGCGTTCGTTGAATATGTTCGTTAATGGCGATGGAAGTTCAAATGGCTGTGGTTGGTCGTATGTCCTTTCGGTCCGGAGTNCAAAAATTACAATTTACAAAATTTCAAAGTTTTTAAAGAGCCACAAAATTTTTTCTTGCCAACAATAAATAGTACTCGCACAAATAAAGTTTTTTGATAAAAAACTAATATATTTATTCAGAATTGTCTTGCGTCGAAAGCGAATTAAACCTCATAGAAACATCCGATGACGGCGTCATTCGAGAGCTTCCAACGGACTGACGACAGTGTCACGGGGAGGGGTGCGATGCAAAGCGAGTACAAGTGGCTGAGAGATAGAATTGGTGCCTAATCCTCGTTAATCGATTCAGAACGATTTTTAAATGTTTTTTTTTGATAAAATAAATAATATTTGCGTATGGAACTAAAGAGCCGCAGCTTCACATCCAAAGAGCCGCATGTGGCTCGCGAGCCGCAGGTTGCCGACTCCTGCTGTATGCGGATATGTCTAATATGCGTTCGTTGAATAGGTTCGTTAATGGCGATGGAAGTTCAATTGGCTGTGGTTGGTCGTATGTCCTTTCGGTCCGGAGTATGGAGACAAATATAGCACATCTACCAAGTATAACTTCCGAGGGATCGCTCGGAGCTTTCGGGGATTCGAGCTTTTATACGTTATTCGTGTGAAATGAGTCACGTGATCGACTTCTGTTGACACTTACAGTGCATTCCGATCAGCTAACTGTCAACTTTCCCACCATAATGTGAAAACAATCGGTGACCTCCGATATACTTCTCGCGAAGAGTGGGTTTTTCCTCGGAGTTGTTTACGAAGATTTTTCCGACATCGGCGTAAAAATAGTGGATTTCACATAAGCGATCATCAGACTTATTGACAGTTAACACGCCTTGGGATAGATACACATTCTTAAGAGTGCTATTTTGTCTTGCCTCGACCTCTGAGACATTCTAACAAGTAATGCATTCAATTTTGAGCGATTTTGAAAATACTGAATGTTCGATGGGCGCCATATTGTTGTGGGCGAACACAAAGCATCAATTGAGAAAGTTAACGCTAAAAGTTTTTAAACAACTCATTGACATAAGGACTTACGTTAAAGTAAGAAAAAACGTGAAATCTAAAAACTACAATAAATTTTTGGGTCATATTTTTACATCCAATAGCATTGAAATAAACCTTTCTAACATTGAACACAATCGTACTCAGTAAAAAAATAAATCCAGTAACCAACACCTTATTAGTTGCTGAAAGAGTTTGTTAAAAACGAACGTTTTAGACCTACTCAATAGATCATCATCAGGTTAGAACGTACGAAAATGGAATACATCATAAATGGAACACGTTCAAAATTCAAAAATACCAAAAAATCGATAACATATCAACTAATAAGAATATAAATGTAAAAATAAATAACATACTACAATGACTAAACACTAATACAATTCATCATAGCCAAATAGAAACTACTAAGTTTCCTTTAAATCGATTATGGATCATATTTCGGTTCATGAGCTACTTGTAAGCTTTTTAACGGCAAACTTTCAAGCTGAGGGAAGACCCTCTGCATCTCTGGCATTAATGCATCTTTCTTTAAGTTTGCTCCTGTATACTTCCATTTTTTCGGCAGTTTTCGCTAAAGTTGGAAGGTGTACTTGTCTGACGACTTCTGCTTCCTCCCATTCAACCACGGATCCTTGGGCTTGAGCCATCTGGGTTAATATCGTTGTATTAGATCGTTTTCTAACATCATATTCATGTTCTCTGATTCTTACCCCGAGGTTTCTCGTTGTAACTCCTATGTATTCCTTTTTTAATCCTAACTGCTGGTTCTCATAGGGGATCCTATAAACTCCTGCTTTATATTCTTTTTTAATAATCCCTTTATCATTTCTAAGAATTTTGTACAAATTCGGAGCTCTTTTCAAGATCAACGTTGAATTTTCAATGCCCGAAATTTTCTTCATAACGCCTTCTAAATCTTTGTTGAATGTAAACTTTGTGTACTTAGTAGGACCTTGTCTAGAGACTTTTTCATCACTTGCCTCCAACTTTCTAACAAAACCAACAATAATGTTTCTCTTATATCCTAAGGTTTCTGCTATGTGCATAATTCTTTCGATCTCTTTAACCCGGTCTATAACGTTGTCGCAGTATAGAAAAGCCCTTCTAACCAAGGCACGAAAGACTGCCATTTTATAGCGATATGGGTCATTGAACCTAGCAGGGATGTAGAGTGGGCTATGCGTTGGTTTGATGAATACGCTGATAGATACATGCCCTTTACAAAGACGATATTGATATCTAAAATTACAAAGCTTAAATTTTAATTTTTTCACTTTGTAATAACTGCGTATAACTGATATAATAATTAGACCCACTTAACTGCCTGTGACAACAAAATCGTTTTTTATATTATCATTCTGAAACTTTTGTAACAGAAAATATTCTAGATTGTACTTATCAATCATATATGGAATCAGTTTTACAAAGGCCTCATTTGTTATAATTAATGCTCGAAATGTTTCAGATGTCAATGTGTCTGATACCGACAATGTTAACTTCCACTTTTTTTAGCCATAAAATCATCTGAGTGAGAAAATCAATCTGTAAAGTATCTGTTTTTTATTGGTTCTCTAAATTCTTCATTAAATCTTCGGCCTTGAAAAGCGTGGCAACCATTTACAATTTTCCACCAAGTTATAAATGTATGCAAAAAAGTGCATGTATCTTCATATCCGGGAACGTACTGCGATTATCGCTTGCTGTACATCAAAGCAGAAATATTTTTTTCATTAAATACTAGTACAGTAGAGCGTCGATTATCCGAATCAATTGGGGACTGGGGTTGTTCGGAAAATCGATAGTTCGGATAACCGATTATGGACGAAAAAATATATTAACCTATCCCGTGTTGAAATTTTTCTCCGTTGCGTGTCGCTTCGCGTTGAATTTTCGTCGATATTAAGCCTAACGAAGACTATTATATCGTTAAAAATTATTTTTTTATTTTGCACAAACAAAATAAATATATTGAAAATATAAAAACGATAAAAAATGATACTTCAGAAGTTAATTTAGTATCAAAAACGTAAAATATTTGAGTAGCCGAAGATATAGCCAAAGATTGCAGCGCCACAGCACTGGCGAAAATTTAAATTTGCCGACTGGAATTCTTTCGGATAATTGACCTTCGGATAATCGACGCTCTATTGTATTCGCAATGCTAATTTAACATTTTGTTTTTGAATAGTAGATAGATATAATACTTTAATTGAAATTAAATGCCCATATTTCACTAAAGATTGTTTTCCAGTTCCTACATTATTTCCAGATGTTTAAATTGTGCTTCTTTTATTTTATAATCATCACCATCCATGTCAGGAATTAAATGGATTTATTTTCAGATGTTTTAGTTATCCGATTATTGCCAATACACTTAATGATATGAACAGAATGAAGAATAAAAAATAACTATCTCCACCTGTCTAAAGGATGAGGAGTTGATAACTAAAATTTTATTAACTGAAAATAATTAAGCTATACGATTAACAGTATTGTTATATGCTATTAAAGAAATAACTTTAAAACCTATTTTTTCAATTTTTCGAAAACTTTTTAAAACATATTTGTTTTAATTTTTAGCAGTTAAATCATATATTGGCATTATACTAAAAACATCTTTATACAGTAATACCCCGAACTTACGCGATAGGTGGGACCGAGGGTAACCGCGTAAGTTGGGGTATAATTTCGCATATAAATACATACAAATAATTTTTAATTGGGGCCGGAGACTAAAGAAAACAATAATTTAGAAAAAAATGTTTAATAAAATCTTAGATAATACATATGTATAACAAATTAGGCCTATATTATTTTACAATTTTTCACATTTACTTGATTATTACGCCATAATTTTAACATTGTTTCCATCTCAGCGATAATACTGTGACGTTTACGAATGATGCTTGAATTTAAAGATTGAGCATTTTTCACAGCTTCGAGAAGTTTTTATTTGCCTTTTATAATTGTTCTGACCGACAATTCCGGTAGATCAAACTTCTTTGCCAATTCACAAATTTTTATTTTTGTATCGAACTCTTTAATAATGGGTACGTTCGTAAAGTCAAACGAGTTAAACGCGTTAGTAACAAATCGTTTGAAAAGTCTAACGAAACAGGAATAACGATGACGTCATTCTCGCTTAACTCGTTCGACTTTACGAACATCCCCAATGTTAACTTTACATTCCAAAAATAAAGTTTTTCTTTTCTTGTTTGATGCGGAAGAATTAGTTCTACTTCGTTTGGATGACGTAGTAGAGTCTCTCGAGTCTCCGTAGATATAACAAACACAGAAATAAATAACACAAAATAAATTGTAGCTATGTGTGGATTTCGCGCGACACGTCCGAACATGTAAGCCGAACAATAGTGTGGGGGGAGTGAGTAATCAAGGGTTGCGTGGCGCTCAAACAAAAGACGAATCGACGAGATTTGAAAATCGCGTAACTCCGAGTTCGCGTAAGTCGGGGTAGCGTAAGTCGAGGTATTACTGTATTTAGATACAATACAATACAAGCAAATAATTAGGAGGCCGTACCTTGGGCTTAGCCTTTGAGGTGAAGGATTATGAGGGTGGAGGAGAGACGAAAGACCAAGAAGGGGGGAAGGAGGAAAGGAAGATAGGAAAGTGGGAAGTAAGTCACATGAACAGGCAACCAGGATCCGAAACTGGCCAAAGAAACATTTACGTTCACAGTGTGGGTCGAAGCCCAGTTGAATACAGATATAAGGTTGCCCAAAGGATAACGCAGTGGTTAGACACTGTAAAACAAAGAAAAAAATGAATACAGCATGACAAGTGCCTACCTGTGACAAAACAGGACATAAGGCATGATGGAAACATTACACTAAGCGTGACAAAACAGAACAGGCGTGACGAGTGATATTTTTTTCTTTTTTCTTCCCTTTCTCCCTTTCTCTCTATTTTTTTTAACTGACTCATGTCAAAGGGTAAACACTAACACGAAACAAAGTAGGCACAACGCGCAATTACAGGCGCCAAAACGCAATACAGAATGAACACGCGAGACAAAAGTGGGCTTTACACTAAAAGCCTTCGCATGAAGAAACGACATCAAGCAGGTGAAGGTTGGCTAGTGAGCAGTTGAAGGCCAACTATAGGTGAAGTTCGGGAGGGTGACTGCTGACTCTTTAATGAAGGCAGAGAAAGCCGCAAAAGTGTTCTTGGTGTTGAAGAAGTCCAGGCAGTTGCAGGACCAGTGGTAGCCCTCTGTGTACATTGCATTAGCCAGAAGCTTCCGTTGGTTTTTGTACTTCGGGCACAGGAAGATGACGTGGAGGGGCCTCAATGTCCAAAGTGTAGTCGCACAATCCATCGCCTTTGAGAAGGAACCTGCATAGGTAGCATTTGAAATTCCCGTGCCCTGTGACAAATTGAGTTGAGTGATAGTTTGGGATGTAGAAGTCCATTTTCCTTCTGGATTGAAGATTAGGAAAGAAGCCAGTTAGTTCGAAGTCCCACCTTTTTTGCCATAACTGAAAAGCGTGGTCTTGAAACCTGTTCTTGATCCAGCTGGTCGGTATAGCACAAAATGTAATATTCTGCTAGTGGCCAGTGGCTTTCTTGGCTAGGAAGTCAGCCCTTTCATTGCCGGCGACCGCCGAGTGGTCTTTAACCCAGCGGAAAGTGGTGTGGATGTGCTCGGTGGTGAGAAAAGCAATGAGGGAGATTGTATCCTTAATGATAATGTACAGTACAGTACATACCTAGNTTTGACATGACTTGCAGTATAATCATATTTTCTTATTTATCTGAATAAATATAAACTATAATAATTGTTATTAAACATTTAATCCCATTTTTTTGGTTAAATTGTTTTAAGAATTAGCTAAATTTTTGTGTATTGTTTTATTAATAACACTTATGGTCTAATGTGAATTTAATTTACTGCAAATATTCTCTTAAGAAAAAAAAGTACAAATAATTCATATCAACATTAGTTTTAGGCTGTGTACACACTAGGCATTTTGCGTTGCGTTAAACGTGCATTAGCAGCATACACACCAGGCGTTAGCTCGGCATTAGAAGAGTGTTTAGTGGAGCATACGCACTGGCTCAGTTTGGAAATGGACGTGAAAGTAATTGCTTGTGTGCCCCTCCTCCATCGTCGCTATAAAAGACAATGGCAGAGGCAAAGAGAATTTAGGGTGCACCCAATATTACGAGATAGACTGACACATGGAATGTTTGCGACGTTGTATCCAAAACTTAGACAAAATAAACCCAAGTTTTTTAATTCTTTTAAAATATCTATAAAGTCTTTTGACAATGGTTGGTCTGTTTTAGATTTCATCAATAAATAGATCAGTATCGAAGTGATCGTTCTCCATTTCGGCCAACGTACGTTTACTCTACCCNGGAGTTCACCTCGTTCATCTTCACTTGAGACTCGGGATTTATAGTGTGAGGTGACGTCACAATTCTGAATGAGATCACTCTCCTCATTTACATACTTAACGTTAACAATAAACTTTTTTCGTTTGTCTGGCAGCCTATTTTCCGACAATACTCTCTAACCTTTTACATTATTCTTTTTCACAATTTTCGGGACGTTTTTTATTTTTTAAGGTTTAGCGAGTTCCTAATTCGTGCTTGTGGGGTCTTCCCCCCTTTTCTCGGTGCGGACTTACTTTTTTCTGCTCGGGAAGCGTAAGTGTGCGCGAGTTTTTCTATGGCGCTTTTCTTTCGTCGGTGAGTTGGTTTTTCTTCTATTTTTAAGTTACTAAGGTGAATGGTGAGGAAACCTTCGTCCTAACAAAACATAAGCCCCAAACAAAAATAGAATAATAAGCAAAATAAAAGTAAATGAAAATAATGTTCGGACTTGGTTCCTTACACCCCCACTACTAACAATTTGATAGCTTTTCAAAAAGCAAAAGCAAATGCCAGAAGAATAAGAAGGCAAAGCCAAAGGGATTCTTGGAGGAAGTATGTCTCTAGCATAACATCTTCCACTAGCTCAAAAGCAGTCTGGGATAAAATCCATAAAATTAATGGGAAATATGCTTCTCGTTCTCTGTCCATGCTAGAAAATAATGGCACAATAGTCAGCGATATACAGGGTATTGCTGATTTGTTGAGAGAAACATTTTCTACTTCATCCAGCAATATTATGTATCCAAGAAATTTTCATGCTTATAAAGCCCAAAGTGAAAAACAATATTTAAATTTCCATTCTTCATCTAATGAGGAATATAATGTGCCTTTCACTAGAATTGAATTACATACAGCGATCTCTTGCTCAGGGATTAGTGCTGTAGGCTCGGATAAAATCCACTACAGCATGATTAAAAATCTTTCGAACAATTCCCTTTATAATCTGCTGTGTCTGTTTAACAGAATATGGACAGAACATACTTTTCCTGTCTCTTGGAGGCTATCTATCATTATTCCCATTCCGAAGCCTGGTAAAGATCACAAGAATCCCTCAAATTACAGACCAATCTCGCTGACAAGTTGCCTGTGTAAACTCTTTGAGAGGATGGTAAACAGACGTCTGATGTATCTCTTAGAGAAAAATGAATACTTTTCACCACATCAGAGTGGTTTTCATAGGAACAGAAGTACCACTGATAACTTAGTAAACCTTGAAAAATGTATACGCGAAGCGTTTGTTAGACGACAGCACTTAGCTCTGTGTTTTTTGATATAGAGAAGGCCTATGGTCGCTGTTGGCTCTGCGCGAGAATCTACTCTTCGGATGCTGGATCCAATCCACCATCAAGCACTATGTTTGTGCACCAGTGCATTTCGAACTTTCCCTGTTCAAAGTTTGTATGTGGATGCTTATGAGTCTTCACTATCTCTCAGGAGAGAACAGTTGTCTTCTTTTTATTACATTAAACAAAAATCTCAGAAAAATCTTACAGCTGATTGTCCAGATACTCAGCTGAAAAGATTATTTGCCGCTCGGACGAGTTGTGTCCCTACATTCGACATTAGAATGGAGAATGTGAGCAGCACGATTGACCTAGACACAAGCAACATCTCACATATTGAGGTTAATAGTATTCCACCTTGGTCAACTTCACCGATCGATGTTGATTTAAGCTTAAAGCAGTTCCCTAAAGAAACCACACCAGACTACGTCTATAGACAGCACTTCGCAGAAATTCAGCATCGTAACAGGAATTTAATTCCTATATACACCGATGGATCTAAATCAGATAATTATGTTGGCTTAGCCTTTGTTTGCCAGGATGAAATTGTGGCAGAACATATAGCACCGAATTCTTCCATCTTTTCTGCGGAGTTGCAGGCTATTTATTTAGCTATAAAGTATATAAATCAGAAAGGTCATCGTTGCTGCGTGATTTACACTGACTCAGTTAGTGCACTTCAGGCTTTGATCTCGTATGAACGTAGTTCTCACTTCATAGTTATTAAAATTCGAAAACTAATTAGTCATCTCACTACGAGAAATTTTTTTGTGAAGTTCTGTTGGGTCCCAGGCCACGTGGGTATAAGAGGTAATGAAGAAGCTGATACAGCTGCTAAGTCGGCAAGTCCTTCACACAGCATACAATGCGTATTGAAGGAGGTGATTTGAACAGAGAGATGGCAGATCATGTGGAATGCAGAAATCCACAATAAACTTCACGAGATCAAAGCTTTGGTAGAAAATTGGACACATAATAGGCATTATGATAGGAGATCTGAGGTTATCCTGACTCGTTTGAGAATTGGACACACTCGACTGACTCATTAATACCTTTTGAAGGGAGATGACGAACCAGTATGTCAGCACTGCAACTGTGCTGTAAGTGTTAAACACATATTTTGCAACTGTGTTGCTTTTGATCAGAGTCGTAGACAGCATTTCGGAAATGCAAGCTTTATAGACATTTTGGGCCAGAGGCCAAATCTGGATAATATACTGGACTTTCTAAAAGTCATTAATATGTATAGGGAAATCTGATGATTTATTTATCGTACAGTTTTATTTAGTTTGAGTTGCATATCTAAATTATTGTATATATTTTTTGTTGTTGTTTGTTTACTTATTTTTCTTGTTGTTTATTTATTTATTTATTCATTATATTCTAGAGTTTATATTTATATTATCATTGACTTTTTAATGGTTAAACTGTGATGTTTTGTTTATGTGTATATATGTTTCCCTATTTATTTTCTACTTTCAATTGTACCATGTGTCGTGGCACAGTATATCCTGCCTGGCATTTGTGCCAAAAAAATTAACCAACCAACCAACCTCCAGATTCTGATCCGCCCATGTCTGTAATTTGACTTCTTTCGGTTCTAACTTGTCTTGCTGGATTTTAATTTCTTTTAAGGTCCGTTCGCTCACTACAGTGTACCCAGCCCCTGAATCAATTTTCATCATGACTGGTATATTTTCAATATGAATTTAGATTTTTAAGGATGGTATCCTACTTTCATGTATTTTGAATAGAGATGTATACAGTATTCCCCTACCTGATTCGATGTTAAATTTTTATGTTCCTCAATTCAGTGTACTTTGGCTCTCTGGCTGGATACCTCTCTCTGTTGTTGCCCAATTTGGTTTCTTCCTTGGTCTCAACTTTTGTTTCGTGATACATGCTTTTTCTGTGTGTCCCTTATTTCCACAGAATTTACAGATTACCTGAGCAAATCTGCAATTATTCAGGTTATGGCTTTTGGTGCATCGAAAACAGCATAATATGGCCAACTTATTCTTTCTTTTGTAGTCTGCCTTTAAGTTATACACTTGGGCGTTGTTTCCGTTTTACCCAAGCTGGCTAACATCTTTAGATGCTGCCTCTGCTGCATTCAAAATGGCCTTATAAGTAGTGTCCGTTTTTGCCAATAACATGTGTTGTATTCCTTTATCCCTTAAACCAGCCACTAGCCTATCTGTTAACATACGCTCTAGTGAGGCGCTGAAGTTGCAATTCATTGCAATTTTCCGTAGTTCCACGACATATTTGTTGATACCCTCTCCTGATTTTTGCGACCTCTGGTTAAATTTGAATGATTCAACGATTTCACTAGGTTTTGGGTTAAAATGGCTATCAAGAGCGTTAAGTACTTCATTGAAGTTAACTTGTGTCGTTTCTTTTGGGGCTATGAGTGTTACTACAAGTTCATATAGAGCTTCACCGCACACAGTAAAAAATAAAGCACACTTATCTTGGTCATTTTCAATCTGGTTTGCCTTCAAGCAAAAATTAAAGCTGTCCTTGTAAGTTTTCCACTGGCTGTCCATCTTGAATGGCTCGAAACGAACTGCACTGGTTGATGTTCCTGGGCTCGACATTTATGACTTTTAATCTCAAATTGTAATTTCCGCTGGTAAGTCTCTATCTTAATCCTCGTTGCCACTTTTATATCCGTTTTGTTTTCGACACTGTTTCACATAAAAACACATAGTTAATTAACAATTAACTTTATTCCCTCTCGATACAACTGGCTGGGGTGACAACTACAGAAGAACTCCCCTCAGACATTAAAAAAGTATGTAGGAATTTCCACCTTTGCCCTGACACTCAGATCAAGTTACAACAGCACCTATATTGCTGTTTCTGTGAATAAAGAAGAAAAAAATGATCATATAAATAGAAAAGGTTATACTAGTGTAGTCCTACAGGCTATATGTGATCATGATTTGAAATTTTTGGACATTTACACAGGTTGACCAGGCTCTGCAAATGATGCTAGAGTTTTTAGGAACAGCCTATTATTTAAAAATATGGAAGAGAGAGAGGATTTTATCCCTTCAGACTGCCATATTTTTGGTGACTGTACCTACCCATTTGCTAATAAAATAATGACACCATATAAAAACAATGGCCATTTAACAAGAAAGCAGAAGTTCTTCAATACAATTCTGAGTTCTACATGAGTCACAATAGAACAAGCCTTTGCACATCTGTTTGGACGATTTCAGAAGCTAATTTATATCTGTACGAAGAAGGGAATTTGTTCCAGATGTGATTGTACGTGCCTGCATTCTACATAGCGTAGGTATTATGTATAATGATTCTACATTTGATATATATGATCAACTGAATTTACTTTTTTGCCATAGTACAGAACAGTTTGATGCAAATATTGATAAAAATGCCAGTGGTGCACATAAAAGAGATCAAATTGCAGATTACCTTTTTAATTTAGAGAGTGTATGACATTATTATTTTTGTCATGACTTGCAGTATAATCATATTTTCTTATTTATCTGAATAAATATAAACTATAATAATTGTTATTAAACATTTAATCCCATTTTTTTGGTTAAATTGTTTTAAGAATTAGCTAAATTTTTGTGTATTGTTTTATTAATAACACTTATGGTCTAATGTGAATTTAATTTACTGCAAATATTCTCTTAAGAAAAAAAAGTACAAATAATTCATATCAACATTAGTTTTAGGCTGTGTACACACTAGGCATTTTGCGTTGCGTTAAACGTGCATTAGCAGCATACACACCAGGCGTTAGCTCGGCATTAGAAGAGTGTTTAGTGGAGCATACGCACTGGCTCAGTTTGGAAATGGACGTGAAAGTAATTGCTTGTGTGCCCCTCCTCCATTGTTGCTATAAAAGACGATGGCAGAGGCAAAGAGAATTTAGGGTGCACCCAATATTACGAGATAGACTGACACATGGAATGTTTGCGACGTTGTATCCAAAACTTAGACAAAATAAACCCAAGTTTTTTAATTCTTTTAAAATATCTATAAAGTCTTTTGACAATGGTTGGTCTGTTTTAGATTTCATCAATAAATAGATCAGTATCGAAGTGATCGTTCTCCATTTCGGCCAACGTACGTTTACTCTACCCGAAAACGTGCGATCGAATGTACAGTAACATGGCAGCACATATATCTCAAAGCGCTCGGCTGACATTTTTCTTATAACGCACGTTTTGCAAATCTATAAATGCGCGTTTAACGCGCGCTTGGCCAAAAGCGCACATTTGAGTGTGTATGTCTATGCAGAACTCTTGGTTCGTTAAACGCGCATTTAAAAACGCCTAGTGTGTACGCAACCTTAAGCAAAACAAATTGCAAATAAAAATTTTATCAACTTGAATTTGTTTTTGGTACATTTTGTAAATAATTCAACTAGTTTTTCCAAAACCTGTATTTTCCTAGTCTCCAATTCCTTATGTTCCTGCCCTCTTTCATCTTCCTTTTTCTCTCTCCTCTCTCTTCCTATCCCTGAGTTTCATATCTTCAACATACCATAATGATGGCTCATTTCGATTTCTTTTTCTACTTTTAATTAATTCACTTTTATCTCTTTTTTTCAGAATAGCTGTACAATCATTTTCATTATTCAATAACTGTGTACAAGAGGTTTGAGTGGTCATGGGAGCTGGATTTACCTGAACTGTCAAATTTTTAGTACTTGTAATACTAACACAGTCTCTGTTTTGGGCACAGGTAATTTCAGTTAGCACATTTTGAGTACATCCATTCATAAAATCTCTGCTTTTGGAATTAATTTTTGATGAAGATTTCATGTAATTAATTGGTGGATTTGTGTTAATATTCCTACCAAAAGTTTCATGCAATTCTTTAAAATATTCCTGTCTTATTTTGCCTTCTCCAGATGTTTTGCTTTTATCAACATTTTTTTCTGTATGTAATTATGAGATTTCTCCACTTGTGATCACAATCTGAACTTGTAAATGCAAAACCCTCTTTGCATAATTTATCTGATATTTTTTGAATATAAATAACAAATGGTTCCAAGCGTATTAACGTTTTGGAATGAAAGCAATGGTGAACATAATAAAATTTTTAAATGAAAACATGCGCGGTTATAATGCGCATGTGTTAAACACCTCCAAATTGTGGATCTAGATACGTTGTTTTAGATAGTTATACAAATTGATCCACAAAGGGGGCAAATCAAGTGTGAGGGTATTGCAGGGCTTTAATATGTTGGTAAGGAGGGCTTCCCAAATATACACAAGATTTCTGTTATTGCAATGTCTTAGTATGGCTACTTCGCTCCACATTGGGGTATTGTTGTAATGTTGGTGTTGTAACACCATTCTAGCGAGTTTGGTTTCATTCTTGCCTTCCCTGATGGAATATTGATGATCTAAAATACAATAAGACAACATTATGGTTGTCGTGCCAACATTTCACAAAACGAGTATAGTTACTACAAGTTGGATGTAAATAGTTGCCCTTTACCCCTCAGTGCTGCAGTTTGAAGCTGTTATGCTTGCTAATGCGCTGTTAATCAGGAAGGGTTTTACAGTGCAAGAGGTTTAGAGTTATGCGAAGCTCTACTGTTTATTTCCGAAAATAATTATTTCCAGTTTAAGTGCCAAATATATCTACAGCAGCAGGGAGTTTCAATGGGCTCACCACTTTCAGCAATCTTGGCAGAGTTAGTCATGAGGAATATTGAATTTAAGATTTTTTAATTTCCCCTCACGATAACGTATCCTCTTTTGTATCTTAGATACGTTGATGACATTCTAATAGCTTGGCAGGACATCCATGAAAATTTCCTTGCCTTCAAAGATTTTCTCGCAACCACTTATCCCACAATTAATTTTACCTGAGAAAAAGACAAAGAAAATGAGATTGCGTTCTTGGATCTAAAAATTATTAAATCCCAGGATAACATTACGTACTCTGTATTCCACAAATTTAGCAGTGTACCTCTCCTAATCCCGGCTACAGCATACCAACCACAACATTACATCAATGCGGCAATTTCACCTTTAATAAGAAGGGCCTTTCTTTTATCTTCCAGCCAAGCAGCTATTGATACTGAACTTAATATTATTTGCCATACGGTAAATGAGGCGGGCTACAGTAATGCCAAGTTTATCTACATCTTAAATAAGGTAAAAAGATCATTCTTTCCCATTACTACATTACATCTTCCGAAAGAATCCACAATAGTCCTGCCCGTGATATCGTTTTGTGGTCATGTCACCGCCCATATTTGCCGTATTTTTAGGTGACATGCCTTTTTTCTGTCGGTTTCTTTACGGCCAAATCTTAGAAGGTTGTTGTCCAATGACAGAGATCCTATATCTGCCCTTAAAAGATCAGGGGTTTATCCACCATCCACATGGCCATATACCACAAGCTCTCATTCACCCCACGTACATACCAGCCGCCTTTAGGACACTGGTGGAGAGAGTGTTTTCATACTCATCCACCAAGCAAGCCCTAACAAACGAATTAGTTCGCATCAAGAGGATAGCAACAGAGCATGGGTTCCCAAACCTGACACGCCACTTAGTTGAACGATACCAATGCCAGAAACACTCCCTAACCGCAAGAAATGTCACTGACCCACAGCAAGATAGCCCAGCATGGGTCCCCATCACATTCAATTTGCACCTCGAGACTGTGCATAAGAAGATAGCCAGAGAGCACGGGATACGATTTGCATACAGAAGATGCCCCACAATTTTCTGTATCCTTCGGAACGATAAAGACCCTCCCGATCGCACCAAACTCCCCGGAATCTACTCTATCCCACTCCGGGACAACAGACAGAACACGGACCTACTATACAATGGCTTGACCAAATGTTCCTTGTGCACCTGCCTGCGTGAACACCAAGCAGATATCTGACACGAGAGGCTAACCACAGCCCTGGCCACATATGCGACGGATCCAAAATGATATGCGTAACTCGAGAAGGCTACTATCATCATCAACACACCCCACCAACAGCATCTCAGGTGGCTGGAGGCCACGGCTATCTACAATACTGGCTGGCTAACCACCTGCGTTAACTGGAAGGAAGAGCTGACCCTGTCTCTGGTCTGGCAATTGCTGTTAGATGCCAACCCACCATTTCCTCCCCCATCACACAACCGCACATGCCAGAAACGACCCACCCAGTCGGAACCGACACCCGATCCCAACAAATAATATACACTCCGTTCGGGGAATTTTCAGTCAACCTGAAGAAGAGCGAACAGATCGCTCGAAAACATTTGTCAAGCGATATAAAATATATGCAAATAGAGCACCAATCACAGGTTCTGGGTAGTGTAACGTTGATTTTACCCCGGTGCTGAAAGTAGAACAGTTCCTATATTTTAACAGTTTTATTGCTGCATGGATTCATTCTGCTAGCAAATATTTAAATTAATTTTTAAGTTCTGTTACTTTAGTAAATATTTGAAATCATATATACACATCACAATTACCTTTACTTTTTTTATGCATGTTTTTGAAGGATATGGAGAGTGGACCACAACAGAGTTTCTTGAAGATCAGTATGATTGGCATCAATAATGAGAATTTGTTTGCCACATTCTAAAACCAATGTCATACAATTTTATTATACTTGCATGCAAATTATCAATTAATTATTTTTCAGATTAAATGCACTTACGGAAAGTTCCATTATTTTCAGAAAATACTTTCCATAACTTTATTTCTCTCCAATTAAGAATGTCTGTGCCTTCACGCAAGCCTAAGTCAGCTGCACTGAATGATGTCTGGAGTTCTTTAACCCCTCGATGTGGGTTCCTGTCCGTGGTGAGGGGACCTCCCAGAGATGGTTTAGTAATTCTTCTTTACCATCCCTGGGATCTGAACGCCCACCCACGTGTTTGCTGTACGTGGTGTCCCGTATGCTGGAAAGGGGGATCCTGGTAGTTGAGGGGCAATATAATGTCCCCAATACACTGCTTTGGCCCCTGCTTCGGATAAACGGGAGGCTCAAATCAGGCTCCGTTTGAGTCAATCGGCTGGTCGTTGAGTCATTCTTGACCTCTGCTTGGAGTCAACCGATCGATGCAGACCGGGCAGACACGTCAGACAAGATGTGCTCTTCTTGACTGCATTGTGAGGGTATAGCTCCTGGGAAATTCTGGTGTGACTGTCTATGGGAGTCTCCCATGTGACGGCATCCCCTTGTTGGGCCCCATGGTGGGTTGGGTCACTAGGAGCTGAATTGTTTTGTCTAAATATGGATTCCAAAAATTCAAAACTAAACAGGGATAAGTTACCTCCAGTAACAACCAACGTTTCCAGCACTGCAACTTACTTGATAGTTCATGCGACTGGTGATAAACCACTGTCAAAATGCTCTCCATTTCTTATTCAAAAAATATTTGAATCAACTATTGGGCACTTGAAAAAGATACAAAAATCGAGGTCAGGGGACCTGCTGGTAGAAACAGCCTCACCTCAACAAACAGTAAATCTATTGGCAACAAAAACACTTGGAGACATGGAAGTCACTGTCACCCCACATGGAAGTCTAAACTCATCACGTGGGGTGATATCCGAGATTGATCTGATGTCTGAAGACAAATCAGATATACAGATCGGTCTTTCAGATCAAGGAGTCATTGCTGTCTGACGCATCTCCATTCGTTGAGATGGCAAGTTGATACCAACTAAGCATCTCATTCTTACTTTCGGAAAGCCAACATTACCATCATTTGTCATTGCAGGATATCTGTGCTGTCTGGTTCGTCCATACATTCCAAATCCGCTGCGTTGCTTTAAATGACAGTGATTTGGACATTCCCAAACATCATGTCGAGGCAAAAGTTTATGTGCACAGTGTGGAGTTGAAGGCCACCAGGGTACTGAGTGTACAACCACTCCATGCTGTGTCAACTGCAAAGATTCACATCCTTCCTACTCCCGAAAATGCCCTGCATGGCAGAGAGAGAAAGAGATTCAGCGCGTGAAAACAGTTAACAATCTACCTTACCCAGAGGCATGACGCATGGTAACTTTAAATGCACCAGTGAAACAGAAGACATTTGCTGCTGTTCTGAAATCCACAAAGACATGTGGAGATCAGACAGACATTTCTGTTTCACCAAATGAATCTCTAACTCGCCATGAAAAATGTTTCCTAATACCATCCACCCAAACAGCAGAAAAGGAGAGCAAGAAGACTAAAACACCCCTACCTAAAACAGGGGTAATGACTAGAAATGTGGGTTCTAAGAAGGCTGCTAAGAACCCGCTCAACAAACAAAAATTAAAAGCAGCCATCTCCAAATCTAAGAGATCAGAGGCTCAGTCTATGAGTGAGTTCTCTGACGAGGAGAATAATAAGGAGGTGACACCACCGACTTCACCCCCAAAACGCAAATCAGCCGTAAAACTGAAGAGGGATACCTTCACAAAGAATGCTGCCTCAAACACATAATGGAATATATAAAATAATACAATGGAACTGTCGTGGTTTCCGCAACAACTTTTCTGACATTAAACACTTGACATCATCTACCTCATCTCTCTGTGTGGCACTCCAGGAAACCCATCTAAAACCTGGAGAAAATATTTCTTTAAAATGATTTAGTTTCTATTGCAAGGATGATGATAGCCACAATTGTGCCAGTGGCGGTGTGGCTATTGTGGTTTCAAATCGCGTTCCATCCTTACCAGTACAAATAACAACAGAGCTGCAAGCTGTGGCAGTCAAAATTTTAATTGGCGTAACTGTCACAGTTTGTTCTATATACCTGCCACCAGATGTCAGAGTCAATGAGAAAGAACTGGATGCCTTGGTTGAACAGATGCCAACACCATTCCTTTTACTTGGTGATTTTAATGGCCACAATCCTATGTGGGGCAGTCACGACATCAATCGTTGAGGCAGAGTTATTGAGAGATTTATAGGTAATCATCAACTGTGTCTATTTAACACTGGAGAAGTGACATACTTCCATGCCCCATCAAGAATGTTCACTGCCATTGATCTATCATTAGCAACTCCGACTCTGTTTTCAGCATTTACATGGGAGGTTGGATCTAATCCATTCTCTAGTGACCACTTCCCAATATTTCTAAAATATCGAGGTAGAGAAAGCTGTGAAACAGCTCGTCCACCACGCTGGAAACTGGAAACGGCAAATTGGCCTGAGTTTTTTTCTTTGGATAACATCACTGAGGAAATGGTCAATACTGCTGATATCAATGATGCAGTTGAGGTTGTCACTTCCAGTATCATTCAGGCAGCCGAAAAAACAATGGGGAAAACATCAACTAGATATCCAAAACATCCGAAACCATGGTGGAACCAGAATTGTAAGGCAGCATATAAAGCACAAAAGAAAGCATGGGGAATTTTTAGAAAGTACCCTGTAAAGTACTATATTATTTTTCTGACTTTTCCAACAATTATCGACACTACTGCGTGCCGGAAATAGCCGTTCCCTAACGGGTATTTTACGCGGATTCGCGTTAGTGTGCCAGGTCTGGACTTTAAGCGTGCACCGAATTAAATAATGACAAAGCTTGTCAATAACAAAATCAAATATTTAATTAAACTTCTAGTAATAAACTATATACAGTCGACCCCCCCCTATAACGTACGTTCCTATAACGGAAATTCCTATAACGGAAATTCCTATAACGTAGCGAAAAAATTGTAGCAACTTTCGTATAACGTACCTCCTATAACGTCGTTTCGCGAGAAGATTGATAGAGTCTTGACCAATAGTGGATGAGCAGCCGAACTATTTTCCTCCGACTCTGCGCCACGCTATGGAGCGGCTAAATTGAGTTTGTTATCATCTGTTTAGTATTATATATAAATTAGGTACTGTACATATAATTATATATTAATTATATATAAATTAGGTACTGTATATATAATTATATATTAACTTAATTTATTGTAACTTTATTATAATTATATATATGCTTTCTGCCGCCTGGCAACACGCTACGGAGATTTTAGGCTAGTAAGTTGAGTTTATTATCG
>NW_019384438.1:1193648-1233272 GCF_000671375.1 Centruroides sculpturatus
TTAGGCGAAGTTGGAACGAACGTGTGTTCCTTTGATGTATCCTAGGCCAGTGTTTTTCAACCTTCTTGAATACGCGACCGCTTTACAAGTTAAAAAATTCTGGCGACCTCCCACGGCATATTAAAACTATGTCAGTGATTTTAAAAACTACGTATTTAATTTTCTTTCTGTTGAGATTTAAATATCGATCAAAAAACTAATTGTACTGTAAAATAAACAGGTACAGCTTTCTCACTGAAATTGTAGTTTTTTTTATTGTAGTGTAGGACCTACAAACACTTGTCTTTTTCTTTTACCCGCGACCCCCCGTGTATGGCTTTGCGACCCACCTGGGGGTCGCGACCCACAGGTTGAAAAACACTGTCCTAGGCGAACTAAAGTCAAACCTGAGTCCACTTCATGTGTCCAAAGTAAACTGAACTCTCCACCACAACTTCATCCTCTTATACGGATTGAAGCAGAATTGGATTCGACCAATCAGCGCTGCGTAGCTCTACAAGACGTCCGTCGATGGTCTGATGTCGCTCAACCAATCAGCGGTCAAGTCTCCAAAAGTGGTCTGATTGCCGTTTCTATGGCGACAACTGTCGTTCGTTGTAAGATTGGAAAAGCGCGAGAAAACCGTCTGACAGACGATTTTTATCCCGACACAAGGGGTCCGAAAAAAGGTATAAGAAAAAAATTTATCGAACAAAAAACATCCAATAGAATTTTAAAAATTTTTACCGAAGTTAAATTGGACAAATATAAGTTTGGAACGATTTAATTAATTTGATAAAAAACTCCCATAAAACAACAATAGCCCTATTAATTACCTAATTAATAAATCGTCATAAAATATTTTCGCGCCAAAAATAATTCATGAAATTTGCAGAGAACGTAGATAACGATGTATATATGCTGATCCATACATTTTTGAGAAGGTTATAAGTCAAGGCACTTTTTTATGAGGCCCTTAAGGCCTATGCTTCAGATAACTCGGGTTATAGGCTTAAGGGTTATAATTAATTAAATTCAAAAGACGACACACAAGTAACTCTCGTATGTTGTCAGGTACGCTGTACCCGTTATGGCAGTCATTTTGGTCGACTCATAGGCCATGTATATTTATTGGCACAAGCGAATACAAACTAAAAACGAGCCCTAAAAAAAGATCCCACACCTAACGAAGAATTAATTAAATAAAAATTATAATTGTGTACTGACCTTGAAAGTAATGGCTGCGAATTTTTAAAGTGCAGAACGATACAAGAATCTTTTAATTCTTATAACGAACGTAACGTCTAAATTTGCAAAATATCAAGTAATGCACGCATGCAGTGACACGCATTGCATGGTGGGGGAACGATCCAGGTCTCGTTATTCCTAATACCAGTAATCCAGAAAAACACGAAAAGCCCCAATGTTATCTAGCAATAATTATAGAATAGAAAAAAAAAATTTTCTATTCTAAAATTAATTCTCGATTAAATCATAATTTTACTAGACTACAGGTTCACTCGGCACTAACAGCACAAATCAAGTGGATAAACAAGTTGTTTGGACTGTTAAAAGGGAAATCGGTGTTCATACTGGGATATTTTAAAGCAAGTTTTTGTCGTTTCTTGTTAATAATTTACAGCAAATTGATTAACATACGCCATTTTATAATGAAAGTTAGATGTACCCCTTTGATGTACGATTGTACCCCTAGGGGTACATGTACCCCCTGTTGAGAACCACTGCTTTAAGATTAGTAGGCACGACAATTTGTTTCCACCAATCAGCTTGGCGTTTATTGGTGCCTTTATGGCAAAGTGCTCCTTCGTCATTTAGATAAAAATCTTCTAAGGAAAAGTTATTATAAGATCCTACCGTTTCTCCTTCTTTCAAAGCTTGTATAAGGGGACTCCATCGTTCATTACTTTGTTGTAGGTTGGCGATTTGAGTAACAGAGAAAATAGGTTCAACATCTTTTATTTGTCGAATGGGAATCCGACTGAAGGCATCGGGATTTTTGTGAGAGTTTCCAGCCTTATGTATGACGTCAAAGTCGAATTCCTGAAGGAAAATAATCCAGCGAGATAACCTTGAATTCATTGAAGAATCTTTACAATCTAGTAGCCATCGAAGTGGTCGGTAATGATTGTAAATTTTCGTCCATATAGGTAAGGTTTAAAATATCTGCCTGCCCACAATGTGGCCAAGCACTCCTTCTTAGTGGTGCTGTAATTAAGTTCAGTTTTCCTGAGTAATCGACTTGCGTAAGCTATCGGTTTCTTCTTGCCGTTCTCTTCCTGTGACAATACAGCTCCAAGGGCTGAATTTGAGGCATCAGTAGCAAGGATAAATGGTTTGAAAAGTCAGGAGATTTTAATAAGGGTGCTGACGTCAGAATTTTCTTAAGTTTATCAAAACTTTTTTGTTGATTTGGTCCCCATTCAAACGGTACCCCTTTCCGGAGCAGGTCTGTTAAAGGTTTAGCAAGTTGAGCATAAGCATCAACATGTCTTCGATAATATCCGGTTAGATCTAAAAAGGATCGGATCTCTCGCTAATTTTCTGGTTGAGGAAAAGTCATAACACATCTGATCTTATCAGAATCGGGTTTTATCCCGTGTTTGGAAATTTCATGTCCAAGAAATTTTATTTGGCGTTGTAGGAAATGGCATTTCTTAGGTTTTAATTTGATCCCTGCTTCTCCTAATCGTAGGAAAATTTGTTCTAATCGTTTAAGACGAGTAGGAAAGTTTGGACTGAAAGTCAAAATGTCGTCCATATAGACAAGACATGTCTTTCCCTTCAGACCATGCAATACGAAGTCCATCATACATTCAAAGGCTGCAGGCAAATTATGTAAACCCATCGAACAGCGGTTCCATTGATAAATGCCCATCAGGGGTAGAGAAGGCTATCTTCTCCTTATTGCACACACTTAATTGCCAAAATCCGGAAATTGTATCCATTGTAGAAAAATATTTCGCTTGTCCCATTAGACTAAGAGATTCTTGCACCAGGGGGAGAGGATAAGGGTCTACTTTTGTAATTTTATTAAGCTTCCGATAGTCGATCACCAGACGAAGACTGCCATCTTTTTTTTTCACCAGGAGAGCGGCCGAACTCCAAGGAGAAGTAGAATGTTCAATAATGTTATGGGCCAAAAGGCTGTCAATGATTTCATTTAATTGTTGCCGTTGGGCATAGGGAATTCTATAAGGAGGAGAGTAAATCGGGGCTGCATCACCTGTATCAATTTTATGTTGCACTAAATTACAATATCCTAAATTATAATCGTCCAAGGCAAAAATGTGTCGGTATTTATATAGTAGGGCTGAAAGGCTTTGTTTCTCCTGTTTAGGAATACCTGTCTAGTCAAAAAGTAGGTCAAATTCTGATTTTGACAAAGTTGCAGTTTTTCCCTCCTTAATGATATCCACAGGATTATGTTCTTCTATCGCGTCAAAAAAAGTGCCCACTTTGACGCCTTTCTCTAGTTTAATTGTTTTGTAAGTAGTATTGATGAGACGGATGGGAACTTGCCCTTTTTTATTGGGGGTAACCAAGAGATTGGCTTCCGTCATCCCTTCCTGTGGGAAGTGGCTGGTCTCTATCACTCCAATATTCTTATTCTGTTTAACTCCCATAATCTTGGCCGTTACTATATTCTCTGTCCGGGGAGGAAGTCGACACGGTTCTACTAACACTACTTCCTTGCCCTCCTCCGTTCCTTACAAAGATTGGGCTATATCCCCTTTAATTTGATTTTTCCCCTGGTCATTTAGTCTTCTCCCTCCAATTTTCCCGGGCTCTTTGTCCTGTCTATCAGAGCTCTCTATTTGGGGAGGGATAATCATTTCTCCCGCTTTTAAATCAATAAGGAAACCTTTTTCAGTAATCATATCCCGACTGATAATTCCGTCACATGGGCAGGTAACATCTATGTCTACTAGACAACACACAAACAGGAATCGTAAATTCCCTATTTTGTAGGTAGGATATATTATACCATATGTTTGTATAGGGTGGCCTGTAGCAAATCCGTTTCTTTATTCCTATCTATGGATTGTATTTTCTCTTTGATAGAGTCCACAAACGTTTTAGATAAGAGAGATACCTTGGCTCCTGTATCTATTTGCACTACTGCCAATTTTCCTCCAATATAACAATTAAATATATCCTATATCTAGTGCTAAATATGCCACGTCATCAAGTGAAGCTATATTTTTCGATTTCGTTTTAGGAGAGTTTTATTATTATGCTGATGTCGCTCTATAGGAGATTCCCGCTTGGGCTCATTTGTAGGATAAGGTAAGTTAGTACCGCTTATAGGAAAACTTTGAGGTCGTCGACCTTTGACGCTTTGCACATTACCTTTCCAACGGGTTTGCGTTGGTTTCGTAGGTTGCAATCGAAATCGGACTCGATTTGGATCAGGTCTCACATTGTTTTGCCGTGGGGAGTCGTTTCGTGGGAGGGCGGTTTGATTATCATTATGATTTTCTCGGTGAGCAGGAAAATTCTGTGTCCAATTTTGGTTAGGTCAGTTATTCGATTGATTAGGTCGATTATACGACTGATATTTGTTACGCCTAAAAGCGGGAGTAGGATATGCTCTACTATTAATATTTCCTCGCTGATTTCGATTAAATGGCACATTTCCAGAGTTGAGTCGAGAAGGGGCTCGAGTCAAACCGTCCATTCGCGTTTTCAACTCCTCCATTGCTGCTGTTAATTGTTGTATGTCATTGGGTGAAGGAGAGGAGTTTGTCGATTGGTCACATTCCCTAACAGTGCGCAGGATCCCCTGTGGACGTGCCGTAATATTATCTATCATCTCCTCGCTAATAGCGGCCTTTAGCGCATCATTGAATGTAGCGGGCTCCCGAGACATCGTCCGTTCTCGTATGCGGGGGTCAATCCCGTTTAAAAATTGAGCCTTCAGTCGTTCATCGAGCTCTTTAGCCTGAACCCTCTGTATGAGAGCGGTTTCCTCCGCGTTAGCATCCGGCTCTGGCGAGATCACGATTTCCATAGCGAGGGATTGGAGACGAGTGGCATACACTTGCACATCTTCGTCCCTTGTCTGAATGCAAGTATAGAATTTGTTTAATTTAACTGGGAAAGGTTTCCGTCTAAAGCGCTCCAGCATTAACCGCTTGAACTCGTCAAATTCATTCACCATCTTAATCCAGCGATCCTTCCGGAGAATTTCTGAGGCTATCCCCGTAAGTTTCAGTTTCGCAACCGCCAACATCTGTGCCTTCGACCAAGCAGCCATCTTGGTGACATCTGCTAATGAGTCGAAAAAATCGGTTACTCTCAGGCCTCCTGCTTCTCCTGAAAACATGGGTTACAAAGGTTTGATGCCGCCTAGACCTCCCAATGTGATGGGATTCGGCGTAGGGTTTGGATTAGGGTTGCCTGGCCCAGCCGCAGGTTGTGGTTTGCCCTCCATTATCTGTCAATTACTGTCCCTAATGTAGGAAAGTAATACCTAATCCTAACTCAATTTGAATGTTACTAGTATATAGCCCTTTTTGTTCGCCTCACTGAAGTTCCGAAAAAGTCGAAACCCCACTCCTGAGAACCAATTTGTGAACCACCGGGACGGTGGTTCACAAATTGGTTCTCAGGTCTCTCGATCCGGCAACAGGTTGTTAAACCTTTTCACTGTCAGGATGGGTGGAAGGATTTTTTTTCCCGCAGTAATGGGCTTTAATGTTTCGGGTCAAGTGGCGGAGGGAGGAGTGTGTCGGTGAGACGACAGGCGATATACGAGTAAACGAGGAGGCCAGATATAACATAAAAATTAACAATTTATTTAAAGCAAGTTTCAGATAGTATCAGGTCAGTCCAAAAGTTTGTGCGCATTTTGGCGAAATTTTTAAATGGTGTAAATAAAACACAATTTAACATTTTAATCTATGATATATTTTCCTCCGCTATCTACAATATCTCGCCATCTTTCTGGTAGCTTTTTTATTTTACTGGCGTAAAAAGATTGTTGTTTTGAAGCAAAAAAACTTCTGAGTTCATTTTGTATATCCTGTTTAGAATTGAAGTTTTTGCTTTGGCAAAAATTTTGTAAAGCACGAAATAACTGAAAATCACTTGAGGCAATATCTGGGGAGTATGCAGGATGCGGCAAAAGCTCCCAATTCAGTTCATTAATTTTTTGCAGCGTTTTTCGAGCCATATGCTGTCTAGCGTTATCATGGTGGAACAACACTTTCTTCATATTCACCAATCGCGAGCGTTTTTTAATCAATTCTGAATTTAAACGGCAAAGTTGTTCACTGTATACATCTGCATTAATGGTTTTATTTGGTTCTAACAATTCATAATAAATGACACCATACATATCCCACCACACACTTAGCAGAACCTTTTTGGGATGTAAAGACGCCTTTGGTGTTGAAATTGGCTGCTTATCTTTGTCTGTCCGCTGTCTTTTTCTGGTGACATTATCATAAATAACCCACTTTTCGTCACCTGTTACCAAACGGTCTAAAAATGGCTCTCTTTCAAAGCGCGATAGAAGGGAAATGCAGATGTTTAATCGCTGCTGGCAATTGGCTTCTGACAGGTCATGTGGTACCCACTTTCCCAGCTTGGATACTTTTCCAATCTCCTTTAAATGGCGAAAGACTGTCCCATGAGATGAATGCATCTTTTCTGCGATCTGATCCACTGTTAAATATGGCTCTGACTCCACAAGATTTTTAAGAACGTCGTTATCAAAATCGACAGGACATCCTGAACGGGGTTTATCATTAATGTTGCTTTTTCCAAGTTTAAATTTTTCGAACCATTTCTGGGCACTCCTCACACTAATAGTATGTGCACCATGTACACTATTAATTTTTATTGCTGCCGATCTGGCAGTTTCACCACTCAAAAAGAAAAAATATAACACAGCACGTTTATATGCGTTATCGATATTCATTTTTTATCGGTACTAATATGCGTCTGATCTTTACAAAATTTGGTGACAAACTGAAGAATACAACGGTCAAGCGATGACAAGTTTCGACAGGTTCGGAATCTGATCGATCTGGTAATAAATAATCGCGAAACCCATACATGCTACTAATGCGCACTAACTTATGGACTGACCTGATACAACAACTAGTTCGCGTCCCTAAAACGCGGAGAGACCGAGAGAGAGCTTACAATAATTGGTTCCATACCTCTTGATCTGTTATCCACTGAGGAAAATTCTCCAATCTTTAATTTAGGAAAGTTCACTGTTTAAAAAATTAAATCTTTGATTTAGGAAAGTTCACTGTTTAAAAGGACACTATTTTAAAGTTATCTTCTTCTTCTGGCACCTGCTCTAGAACGACTCCCCCGAGGAGGGGAAGGAAGGGGTTTTTATAAGATCGGCGTGGGAGAATGGTCACGTGATTGATTGTTGTGAGGTAAAAGGTATGCAGATGGGTCAGCGTTGTTCCTGGGACCATGCTAACTATCAACTTAGCAGTTGGAATGTGGGATTAGTTTCGAAATGAACGGATGTTTACCTTGAATAGAAAGGGGCGATAGCCATTTTTCTTTTCTCCTTTTAGTAAGTTAAAGGAAAGTTTGATTAAGTTTTTAGGCAAATACGGGACATTGAATCGGCAAATAATCGGTAAAAATTCCGGATCTCACAAACCTCTAAACCAAATAATTAAGAAAAATGCCAGTACACTATCTTGTTTACATTAAATAATCCTGCTTACAAAAAACCTTAAAACTATAAAAATTAAATTACACAGATAGACTGTTAAAACCCGTAATACTGTTATTAGCCATTAAAACCCTTTCTAATTATGGGCAATTAAAACCCAAAAGCCAAAATTAAATTCTAAGTGCCAGATGTATAAATTATTAACAGATATTATTAATTATTTTATTTTTATGAATAAAACAACTTACAGAAGCAAAAGAAACCGTTACAAATGGTTAAAGAACAATAGAACGATCGATAAAAGACCGTTAGAAAGACAATAACCACGACGACCGTTAGTCCTTTGTAACGAACAAAGAAAATCGGAACAAAGACTTTCCCAGAATGCTGATAAAATAAATATATATATATTAAAACTAAGCTAGAACAGTTAAATTTGAGCCAAAAGACACCAAATTTTGATACTATGACCTCTTACCTAACAAACAAAACAATATAAGCATGCCCCCCTTTCAAATAAGAACACCCTGCTAAAACCGATTGTAAAATACTAAATTTACTAACCCATAACTTCCCCTCTAAAAAAGCTAGCCAAACAATGTTGGTATCAAACTGACCGTGATCAAATATGCTATCCAACGATGTATCAGACAATAAAATCCGATAAATATTTCCGGAACCAACCTTTACGAAAATAGGAGCGATGAAAAGAACGTCTTGACCTGTTGACGACCTACTCTCGACTGATCCCTAAGAACAGTCTTCCATCGGAAAAAATTCCTTTCTAACTTGTTAAATTCTAACAATCCTCTCTCCATTTCCGCTACTGAAGTTTGCCATAAGTTTTCATGTTCCGGAACAAAGTTAGGACCTTTTTGTAGAATTTCCTTGATTTTAATTCGAATGTGGACTTGGTCTCATAAAACAAAAGGCAATGATACTTTTGTTTTTTACTTTTTTGTTACTTGTTTACTCAAGATCCATGTCATCTTCTTGATATATCTTTTCCTTAAACTTTTTTGTACCTTTTCTGTCAACCCAACCACTTTCGCATTAAAATCATTGAGACTTTCCGGTGGTTAATTTCATTTTTTAATGCAATGAGATCTTATAATATTCCATACTTTTTATTTTTTGCGATTCTGATGGATTTACGTAGACAGTCTTTTCTAATTTTTTCTTTCAACAAAGTACATTTTTTTGGAATACTTATTTTATAAATGGACATTGGGAAACCTTGTTAAGCAGACATTGCTTAAGAAATTTCATCTTACTATCCGCCTGTATTAACTTCAATGCCAATTTCCTATATTCCTTATATTTCTTGGCCGGTGTCACCATATTGCCAATAAATTAAATATTAATTAATTATTAGTTATTAATAATTAAGTAGTTATTAGTTTTATAATATATATTATTAAAATATATTTAATGCATAATATAGTTTTAAATGATCATATATATTTCAAAATTAATTTTAATTACTTTTTCTTTGAAAGATATAACAGATGCGACATAAAAGCACGGAACACAGTGGAATGGCAATATGGTTTATGGAAACGACGTTTTCCCTGTTTATCAGTAGGTTTACATTGCAACCTTCAAAATGCTATGGCTGTCATAGTTGCCACTGCAGTGCTTCACAACATTGCAATTTCACATGAAAATATGACAGTTCCAACAGAATTTGTTATTTCCATGAATGAAGATGTTCCACTGCCTGTTGTCAGAAGTCAGAATGCAGCTGGATTTGCAAAGAGAAATGCATTAATAGCAGATTTCATTAGAATTTAACTTTTGAAATGTTTGCATAATCTTTTAAGGTAATGCAAATGCGGGTAGCCTGTCACCAAGCTGTTGCCTAGCAAAAACAGGTACGACTTCATCCTACCTCTTTTTGCTAGGCAACAGTTTGGTGAGAACTGCCCACTGGTCAGTGGATGGCTTGTTTATGGGTTTTTCCTATCCCGGAAAGTCAGGATTCTTTTGTCAGGTCGAGTGGAGGAGGTGAGAGGGGTCGTCGGAAAAAGTGTGATCGATACTCGAAGTAAAGACGACGTTTAACAACAAAACAAACATTTATTTAAACATACTATCCTAACATACAGGGATGAACTATTTGCACGTAATTTGAAGTAACCGCGCCGAGAGAGAGTTTACTATATTTGGTCATACCTCCGTTGATTCGAATTAGTTTTCTAGGCTTCTTTGCGGCAAGATCTAGACCATCTTCCCGGGCGAGGTAGGGCATGGACGACTTGGCTCGTGTCAGTCGAAGTCAACCCCCCTGTCGGTTCTCACCTCTCGTTTATACCTTCTGGTCTCGTGATCGGGTTTCACCAATTACAGAATTTTTTTGATTAAGTTCCAGGTGATTCAGTGGCGGGTTCTGTTGGGAAAGGAAGTTACTCCGGGGACGGAAAGAAGAACATCCTCCCTCGGAAATTTCGAAATAACAAAAAGGGAAAATGGAGGGTTTCTTTGTTAAAACTATTTTATAGTTAATATTATAATTTTGTTGATTTACTTTATTGTTCTTGATTCGGGCCGCTTCACACACAAACATATTTCAGACATTATTATTAAATTTAAAGGCCCTTTTCAGGGCCATAAATTTTGCTTAAGAGTTAGCTAAATCAGTATAAGTAAAAAATTTGGCAGTTTTATTTCACCAAGCAAATGAACAGTAGACAGGAATCCTGTTGGAAGGCAATATGGTTTATGACATACGTTTCCCATGCCTTTCTATTGGACTACAGTACAATTTGCAGAATGCAGTGCATATTATAGTTCTTCACAATATTGCACTAGAAGATGAAAGTATAGCAGTATTTCATGATGATGATAATGCGCATGTTTTAACTTCAGATGTGCCTGTACAACTATGTAAATACCAGAAATGTTCAAGGTTTTGTGAAAAAGATGCAATAATTCAGAANAATACTTTAGACCAGATATATTCGTGGAAGTGGTCGCTTATTACAGTTGTTTATGTTATTTTGGATAAAAAATCGATGCTCGCGGTCGCTGAATACTTTTCACATTGGTAGAACTCTGATTGGAAGATAATTATTTCATTATAAGCTAAACAGAACTTTTACGGAATATAATTATTCTTAGGATTTACCTGCTGATTATCAGTGTTATGAAATTCTTCTATATTAAATTCTTCAGCTGGTTCTATCACATCAATGATTTGTGGTATAGCTGAAACCTGCAAGATGAAAAATTGTTATTTGAAAAATATGTGAACTTGGTATTAAAACGATATTACTAACTACTATTACTAATACAGTATTAATATTAGTTCTTTTAAAACTTGCAATACATTTGTAATTGAAAATTATCTAGACTTTTTTGATTTATGAAATGTTAAATNAGACTTTATATATTAAGTATTATTCATGTATACTATAAATATTTGCACAATTGTCATTTAAGTATTATAAAGTAATTTATTGATAACTAAATAAACATTGACTTACTTCAGATACAGATACAGAAAGGCCTATATGTTGATCATTCACTACTAAAACTTGCAATACATTTGTAATTGAAAATTATCTAGACTTTTTTGATTTATGAAATGTTAAATGAAAGAATGTGTAACTTAAAACAATACAGTAAAACCTGTCTATGGAGACCACCTACAGTTCCTTCAAAAAGTGGTCTTTTAGACAGGTGGTTGTCCAATACAGGTGGTATCGTAATACCGTATTTCTGAACGTATTTTGCGCACTTTTTAGCCATTTCTACTAAGCAAAACTCGAGGTGAGCAAAAATGAACAAACTTTTTCAACGATAGGGCTATATTGGTATTGTATTTTATTGTTAACGGATAACTTGATTTACAGGAGTCGTCATGATTTTGTAAGACAGATTTAATATCAATATGTTAAAGATTAATACAATAGTCGCATATTCTCGATTATAATGCACACTTTCTTTTTTTTTTGACTTAATTAAGTCAACTTGATTTTTTTTCGTTCACTCCTCAGTAAAGTGTATTACGTCATCGATATACAAGTGCATCGTATCTCTACATCACTTTGGTTTTGGTTTTGGTTTTCGTTAGTTTAACTTTAAAAATACTGTATTTTTTAATATTTTCTTAAGTACAACAAGAAAATTATTAATAATAAAATGATTTTATTATTTTTTCTCATAATACGATTTCATTACATTCGAAAAAGGAAGGTTGCCTGTAAAACTGATTTTTTCATTATTGCGTTTATTGTTTTTTGAATATTTTGCGTGTGAAAATTACTTGGATATTATTTTTCTAAATATAAAGTGGAAATAAAGTAGGTTGATACAGAAACCATTTATTGCACATGTACTGTATATCAGCTTCAAAATAAATAAATAAATAAAAATAAATTTTATCAAACGATGAGATCAGTCAATTAATTGTATCGTGTATAATATTTTATACCCCAAGGAAAATACTGTAGGTCTATGGTAAAACCAATTTCGTTTTCTCACAGTTAAACTTCGCCGCTAATTGCTGTTGTGATAACTTTAACACGATCTTCTAACGACAGCACTTCGCATTTCTTTTCTTTTTCGGACAATTTGGAACAAACTGAAATGAATTTCTTTTGTTGCTAGACTAATTCGTTAACACCTGCACCTAATTTCGAGGGTGGGAGCAGTGTCCGAGGTGGGTTCGAACGACCGTTTAGACTAATTCATTATATTGTGAGAATCGGGGTTTTAGCATCAAAGCTTAAACCGTTTTCCGACAACGGGAAGGTGAGTCCTGCTCACAGGGTCAGTGGATGGCAATTTAGGAGGGCAAAAATCGAGTGGGAGGTCGCGGATAAGTCGATAAGGAGTTTACCGAGTATGAGTAAACACACATATTTAAGATAATATATATATATATTTAATTTAACTAATGATATATATGAAAAGGTTACAATAATTAATAATACTGCTAATCTCTAACCAAGGTTACAATAGGCTGTTTTTCGGCATACATCTCGCATATTTACGATAGAGGATATTATTTGATCTCTCTTAATATCTATTTAGGAATTAGCCCCAGTCCACCTGAGAGAAGGGAAAGAATTCTACTTACTAATTTGTAGATAGACGAGCCTTTTTGCTTATACGTCCGGTGTCGATGGTCAGTGTTGAAGGTAGTTAATCCCTTGGTTGCTGTTTTCTTGAAAGCTACCCCGATATCTGGGCCAAGCCCTCTTTATACCAATTTCGAGGGGGTGAGAACTATGACGTTATTAATGATTTATCCGCACACCTGCTAGTGTGTTGATTTTTGGATCTAGCTAGTTTGGACAACTGACTCAGAGAAGTTTGTTTAATTTATTGTTATTGGTGTCAAGATGATATGATTTTATGATATAAATTTCTATAGGTTTGATGGCCTTCATCCATAAATTAACAATCATCTGACAATAATTTCTTTAACCTGGTCAACTATCTAGTTATTGTTTATATCAAACGTCGCGTTTTACTATGAACGAGGCAATTTATTGCTGTAACCACGTGTCACGTGCAATCAAAGGGGTGATAAGAAACATCTCTTCTTTCCGTCTTGTTGATATGAATGTCTATAGAATTACCTTTTAACAAATAAAGGAGATTTCGTTTATTGATATTTTAACATTCTGTTTTTTTTCTTACTCGGGGAGAGCGTCTCGGTCATTGACCGCAGAGGTTCTCCTTTTTTTCCTTTTATAAGGAAAATTCCAAGGTTTACAGTTCTAAAACAAAAAAAGGGTTTTGTTTGGACCTTCACAATATTAGGAGGGGGGAAACGTTGTTGAACAATACTTTAGACCAGATATATTCGTGGAAGTGGTCGCTTATTACAGTTGTTTATGTTATTTTGGATAAAAAATCGATGCTCGCGGTCGCGTTACACAGGTGGTCATTTAATACAGGTAACTTATATGAAGACTCTATTGATAAACTATTCGGTGCCAGAAATTTTTGCCCGTTTTGACAGGTGCCCGTCGAATGCAGGTGGTTGCCTAAGCAGTTTTCACTGTATTTCAAATTATTAAGACGTACAGAATTTGAATAGTACATACAGTTTAAACTTTCATATAATTCATATATTAAATATTATAATTTTACATTTAAATTACATGATGTAGTTTAAATTTTAGATCTAGTTTATACATAAAATGTATGTATATTTTCATTGTGTATTGTATAGTGAAGTAGACTTTATATATTAAGTATTATTCATGTATACTATAAATATTTGCACAATTGTCATTTAAGTATTATAAAGTAATTTATTGATAACTAAATAAACATTGACTTACTTCAGATACAGATACAGAAAGGCCTATATGTTGATCATTCACTACTGAAGTTGTAGCTATTTCTTCTATTAAAATATATTACTAATTAATTCAAAATTAAAAAATTATAAATTATAATGCTTTAATACTTACTTGTATTAGGTTGGGCATCACTATCAAAGCCATTATGTAAAGGCTGAGTTCAAACGCTCATTGACAGGAGTTTTTCAGCCGTTACATCCGAATTATTTAAAACAGGAGGAAGGTTTTTTCCTCCTGTTTTAAATAATTCGGTTTTTTTTGTGCCTGTTCTTTCACGGCTTTCTTTTTTAAATTCTTATAACAGTCCCATAACTGTTTGGTTTTTCTAAGGGTGACACCCGGATACCATTGAATTCCTTTGTTAGTTCTTTCCATGTGCCTCTCTTCTGTTTGGAAGAAATTGCATTTGTTTTTTTGTTTTCAATGATCGATTTATATTTTTCGACTAATTTGAGTAGAATTTCTTTCTCAAAATTAGAAAAATTACCGCGTGCACTGTTTTCCATTTCACTTTCTGCCATTTTCCACACGTGTTTCTATTTTATTCTATTCTATTCATCTCTTCCCTGGTTCATACACGTGTTTGTTTTCAACCAATTAAGACTCTGCTTACGAAAGGAGACTTGTTTAATTTCGAACGCAGGATTATTTTAAAATATTAACTCTAGAGTAGCGAAACTCTAGAGTTAAACTTTTATCTGAATACGAAAGAAGAGTAACTCGTAATCTCACTTCAAGTTACATCTAAACTCAAGTTCGTCAACTCTCTCTAACTCGCGTTGGTGAATACGGGGGTGAATGAGCTCAGGGCTCACTTTTTGTAAACGGTTAGCTAATGTAAGAACGTTGATTGGGGGGAAGATTTTTATTCCCTACCGTGGGATGGTCTAAGGTCTACGCGTATGTGGGTGATGGTTTTTAAAGGCAACAAAGACAAGTGTTCTACAAAGGTAAACCGTTTATTTCGGACAATAATGCTTACATAAAGTCTCTCGTTGGCAAGGTCCTGTGTTGTTGGAAATTTTCGACGTCGTTGCTGGTCTTGCGTCGTCGGAGTTTTCGGCGGTGATCTGGTCTAGCGTCGTCGGGGTCCCTGGACAGTGTTGAGAGAAAAAAAGTTCAAAGTCTCTAACGTCGGTACACAAAAAGAAGAATGGAGGTACAAAAATAAGCGGAGACGACACGAACACAACAGAAGTCTAGTGGAAGCTTAGTGGAAGTCTTGTTGTCCTTGAATTTTGCGTTTTTATAGGGTTTTGCGATCGGCTTCTTACTAATTGGATAGATCTTACATCACTGTTTTCCAATTGGTCATCCACCTGTCTCCAAGTGTAAATAGAGCTTCGTAAAGCTTGCAGGAAAGGTTGGCTGGAGATGGTTTATCCGACACCATCCTTTCGAATCTGATCGCGTTTAATTGTTGATTATGACACCTATGCTTTTTGGTTTTTTTTTTTTTTGTAGTTTCGTTTTGCTTTCTAAACTGAGTCTTAACTTTAATATTTTAAATTTTCTCCTTTTATATCTAAAATTTTGTTTTTCCCGTTATTCTTTATGAGCGCTGACTTCAAAGTCCGGTATCGCCGATTCGATACTTATATAATTTGCTTTCTTGACGATTTAACTTAACAAACTTTTTACTTCTTGTATCTTTCCCTTTTGCGGAGGCTATTTCATTGGCCTTACACTAAGATTTTTGTTAGTATTTTATAGTTGGTGTTTAGAAGGGATATAGGTCTCCAATTGTTAATTTCTTTTAGTTCAGCCGCATTTTTGGATTTCGGAATGAGCGTTATTATCCCTTGGCTAAAATTATCAGAGATAAATGAGTTAAACATCAGCGCCAGCTTTTCACCGATAAGCGGAAAGAATCGCTTGTAAAATTCCACAGGTAATCATCCGGTCCCGGAGCTTTATTTTTGGGCATGGATTTTAGTATACACAGGCATTCATTATATGTAATATCTTCGTTTAAGGAGCTGCTTCTGCCGGGCGATAGTACAGGCAATGGAGGAATAAATTTTTTTGCATTTTCGGAATGGTATTGTTTCTTGGAAAACAGGCTTTTGTACTACTTGAGATATGCTGACTGTATTACTCTGTTGTCTGTAGTGACACTTCCGTTTGCGTTTAATTAATTCCTTAATTGTTTTACTTTTTATAAGCTTTCTTTTTAGTTGATAGAAGCGTTTCGTAAGTTTACCCTCCATGCTGTGGAGCTCTGTCCGAGAGCGGATGAATCCGCTTCCTATTCTGTATGTGCCTAAGTTTGTCTTTGGCACTTTGGATTTCCTCTCTGTGACTGCCTGGGTTCATTATATTTTTCTCTATCGCTTCTTTTAGTTTATTTCTTCATTCCCGTCGCTGTTGTTTGGCTTCTGCTTTTCGTTGCGAGCTATTTTGAATCGCAATCCGTTTTGAGAAATTTTTAAGTTTTTGCCACCATTTAACGGGGTTCTCGTGTTGTTGATCGAATAGGATCTTGGATGTAATCTTGGCAAGAAAGTCAACATCATTGAGCAAGGAAACGTTTAGCTTCCAATTCGTGTTAGTTTTGTTTACCGGAGAAATTCCCTGTGACGTAAAATCAACCGAGAGTTTCACAAAGCTATGGTCTGACTGGTGAGAAGGTGGTTGACATTGCAACAAGATTGTTTGTTAAATAAAATCTGTCTAACCGGGAGTGAGCTTTGTTTTGATGAAACGTGTATTCTCTTTTGTTTGGAAAAAGATACTGCCATATAACTGTCAGGTCATGTTTCGCTTTGAATCGCTTAAAGCGCTTTTTCTCGGGCTCGTTTGAAGTTGTGCCGATTCTGTCTAGATCTGATTTGATGAAGTTAAAATCACCCCCAATGTTAATCTTGAATGGGACTTCCATTAACTCCTCCAGTTCTGATATAAATTCGATCCGGTTTCGAGTTATTAGGTGGAAAATAAATCGCAATTACTCATGCGATTTCATCGCAAAACGCCATGTCACACATTGCTATACGATCCTGGTTGTTGCTAGCAGTATGTATAATTTCGATGTTTTTTTTATTAATATTATTACTCCTCCGCTTGTACTGTCACCGAATGAACAAACGCAGTTAAAACTGCACAATCTAAGCTGTTTTTTACGATGTAATTTTCTCTTCTACCCCTGTCCTCGTTGAGGTTAAACGAATGGGGTACAGTTAAATTTCCTCCTGCGTTTTTTTCCCTTGGTTTGTCGAGGATACTTTCAGGTGATGAATCACTACCTGAAGAGTTTTGCCCTTCGGCAGTAATTAGTGTATTCCTCGAAATTTTAACACTTCTGTTATTTTCGACAATAGTAACTGCCGCGGGCATATCCATTGCTGATAATGACAGTGTATTTTCTTCACGTGCTAAACTATTGTTATCGAACTCTTTGTCTACAATATCGGACCACGTGCTACTTGTAGCCACGACCGAAGCGGTCGTTTTTCCTAGACACGTTTCAGTTAAGTGCCCGAATCTATGACAATTTTCACATTTTTTAGCAATACAGTTACGTCTGATATGACCAGTGCCGGCCCGAGACAAGTTTTAGGATGGAGCGAGATTCTATTATGGCGCCCCCTTGGTCAGTAGCGTAGCGAACATAACTGGCGCTCGGGGCATGACACTTTATTGGAGCCCCCTCCTCGCTTCATAAACACATATGGTTTGTCTTGGAGACCATTTGGGCGCCCCTCTGCGAGTGGTGCCGGGTGCATGATACACCCCTTTGCACCCCCCCTCGCTACGTCACTGCTCTTGGTTGCCCCAAATTTATACCCTTTAATTTTCTTTACTACTGATGCGCCCCCTAGGACTTAGCGCCTGGAGCGGCTGCTCCTTTTGCCCTACAGTAGGGCCGGCTCTGGATATGACCAAAAGCTTTGCAACGATAGCAAAGTAACGGTCTGTCAGCGATCACTACCGAGCCGGTCATGCCTTTAACCCTTATGAAGTATGGTAAGTTTTCGATAGAAATTCCTTGCTTACGTTCCAGCCAGATTCTACATTTATTCGTCAGCACATGCTCCAGACCAGGAACATTCGATTTCACGAGCTCAGTCTTTAAGATTCTATCGAAGTTTATAAAATGTCAGTTAACTAACTCGTGCGATAGAACTGGAGGTAGCCAATGAATGTTAATTAAAATTTTTCTGTTTTCTATAGGAATTATTCTACATTTCTTACTTTTAACTTTAATTTCTTTTAATTGAATTTAAAAGAGAATTTACTATCGGATTGAAGAGAAGTCTTCAATCCGATAGTAAAAACGCGCGCACCACGCTAGCATCGAAATGAACAATGTCTTTCAAGTCTATACCTTCATTCAAGGCCGGAACGAAGTCATGTAATTTGCGGGATCTGCGAATATCTATGGGATGATATTCGCAGGGGTGAATAAAAATGATTTACACGAAAGGAGCAGGCGAGTAAAATACAGGATTAAACTAATTTTATATTTCAGATTACAATACGAGAAGTCAGCGTAGGCCTGGCACGTGGTGGCTTACACAAAGAGTCCACACAATACACTGGACGGATGCACCTTCCCACTCGAATGCCAGGAACCAGAATGCAGGATTTCTGGTTCCCCGCCATATATAACACCTCCACCACCAACACCGTGCTGCCATACAAAAACCGTCTAAAACACAACACAAAAAAATTTCCCAATTTTTTTTGTTTACAATAACAACATTGACAGTATACAAATATATATATATATATATACATATACATATACATATACACATACATACACACACAAAAAAAAATAAAGCAGAAGCGAAAGAAAACAATTTTTTTTTACATGATGATAACACAATATATACAGGATGACCAACACAATATATACAGACCAACAATATATACAAGGATGACACATATGCCCCCCAAAGTAAACAAAAATTTTTTTTCACATTTTTCATTTAATGACCACGATTCAGGGTGACGTAATCAACCCTGCGCCGTCTGAGGTTATAGGGGATATCCCGTTGATTAGCCACGTCTTCTTGCATTCTATCTGCTTGTGTGTTGCCTGGGGAGCTCAGGGTCTGGGGTGCATGAGGAATTGGTTTACAATGTAAGTAGTATAGAAATGATGCATTCTGGGGTACAAAAATAATTTTCTGATAATAAAAAAAATCTTTCTCTACTACCCCTCAAAACAGTCCCTGAAGTTAAGCTCCCAGCTGCATTTTTTAATTAATCTACTGAAAAGTACCTCTCCGCATTCAATATTTCTGTTTAGAGACTTCTTTTTGTACCGACATCTCATCGCGCACAGAACGTAAGTTTTTTCTTTATCAACGATAATATAATTAATTACTAGATTTAAAAACAATGGACTCTTTTAACTATTTTTTATTTCTTTAAAATCGATGTTACAGATTTTAATTTTCTTTTTCTTCTTCTTCATCGAATTTATTTAATTTTTCCATTATATCATCAACAATATTACTAATATCTTGAAGTATGTAGAATAACAAACTGTGAGAGTTTTCAGCGATATATTTATGATCTAGTTTCTGATATTTAATAATATAACACCAGAAAAGATGGTATTTAAAATCGTGAATAAAATCTTCGTTCAGTATTTGATAACGAGAAACCAAATCCCAGTGGAGAAAATCTTGTAATTCCCGTAGAGTATCGGTATTTAATCGCTGATATTTTAAAACTATTCTCATATTTAATTTATCAATATATTTCTTAATAAAATTATCGGAGAGAAGTTGAAATTTTGCTATTTTATCCCAATTAAGATAGTCCGAAAACTTATCCATGAATTCTTCGTCTAATAATTGGTGTTCGGAAATTATATTCCATTTAGCGTATTTAATATGTTTTTCGATAAACGTAGTGGTGAATATATAATTTTTCCATATTAGCTCCCAGTTTAAATTATCAGCAAATTCAGAAATGAAGTCTCTGCTTAAATCAGTTTTTTGGCTTATAATTCCCCATTTAATATAGTTTTTAAAACGTTTGATATTATTTTCGTCCATCGGTAAACTCGAAAACTTTTCCCATTCGAGTGGTGTAATGTGTTTGAATTCTATAAAAAAAACTCTGTATTAGGATATAGTTTTATTATATATAAACATGGTTACAACATTTTTAAAAAGTACGATTACAGTTAGAACAACTACATTTTATAAAATTATTATTACATAACATCATAGTTATTTGGTTAGTCAATACAAAAAATTTACAAAAGTATTTCTTATTATTTGGTAATTTAAATAATCCAGCTTTATTTACAGCTTGTTTTAAACAACGATATGTTTTACTCGAAACACCATGTATTAAACAAGTTTTTGAATTTCGTTTCCTCTTGTACAATAATATGTAACCGTATTGGGGGGGAGATGATATCAGAGAATCTGGAAGAATTTAAATATAAAAAGTATAATGTCCGAACGATATCACATCTATACCATTATCAGAAATAAATTTTTTGTCGTAAAACGGGGAGAGTGATATTTTATTCTGAAGATATGTTGTTACAATATGGTTTTTACTTTTAATACCATACTGCTGATGTCTTAATAGCTCAGTATTAAATAAAACTTCTTTATATTTTTCGTGGTTAAAGGTTTTAACAACAGATTTTTTAATTCCTTTAGCTGTTTTTTTATTTTGATTATCGAAAATATACGAATACATTTTCGGTTTTAATGAACAAAATTCTATTATAGGTTTAGACGCTGTCTCGTCTTTAAAATATCCAAGCTTATTTTTATTTGTTACATCAAATAATTCATGTGTGTTAGGGTAGTTGCTGAAATCAAAAATATCTGGAAATGATTTAAAGTCATCATATAAATTATTCGTATAAATTTGAAGTGTTAGTGAATCAGTATCTGTATATAACAAATTCACATTTTCACCATATTTATTTTTAAATATTTTATAAAATATTTGATACATATGCAATTTACTTAATTCTAATACACAAAATCCTATATAAATCGGTTTATCCAAACATAAGTTAATTTTTTTCATTTTAAAAATCGTGAGATTATCATTAATAATTTGGAAATTTTCGAGAGCTGAGTGAGATAAATACTTTCGACATTGATTTTCAGTCATGGCTGTTTTTAAATTTAAACGCTTTCTCACATTCTGACAGGTTTTACCGAAAAAACTGTTGTTCATTAACTTGAAAAAACTTTTATCGAAATCATTCGTTGATTCCTGCCGTTTTTTATTATTAAACAATACATAATCTCTAAGCCATGGTTCTTGATTAAATGCAAGCACTCGATGAATTTTAGTTAATATTAAACCCTCTTCTAAATAAAATTTTAAATTTCTATAATGAATTACATAATTTTGTTTATCAAACAAAGTTGGAATTAATTTCTTATTATTATTATTATATTTTAAATTTAATTTAGTTAATACCGATTTTTGATAATTTGATAATAAATCGAATGGAATATATGTATGATTAGGAGCTAATGGTAAGTCATTATGGCGGTCATGAACATTTGGTGGATAATTTAAATCAACCTCTAAAATATAGCCTATATTATTCCTATCGGGAATATTACAAATGTCTAAAGCATTTATCTCATCCTCAGATAACCATCTGAAATTATTTACAGGTAAATAAGAACTCATCACAAATCCGTAGAGATTATTAGCATCTATCGAAATAATATAGTTATGTCGTTGATTTTTATCATAGGTTTCTGGAATTAGAGGATTGTTGGCCCTCGCGAATCTTTTCGAAGTTAGGCTAATTCCGCCGCGAATTGCTTGTTCAATAAAAAGGTACATATTAATATCTTTAAATAATTCGAGTTGAATTTTTGTCATTTTTAATCCACAATTCCATGTTAAGTCTGGAGCTGTTATGAAATATACTGGATCTAAATTATAATATTTTAAACTTAATTTTCTAAAATTTTGGAATATATCAGCTAGTAATAAAGTGTCAACATATTGATATAATTTTAAATAATCTTTAAAATTTTTACAACGAAATTTTTTCCAAACTAATTTTGCATGATCATAATCATCATCGCTAATATTTTCTCCAGATAATTCGTTATAAAAATATTTTTTTGGGGGTAAACATTTCTCGTATAAAATATCCTCATTTTTAAAATAAGAATATGGGAAAATTCCTTTCCTTTTTAATAAATTTTTATTTTCGTTATTATAGAAAAATTGATTAAAAATAGGAAAATTATAATTTGCATTTTTTAAATTTTCTGTTAAAGTAGTTAGCGAAGAATTTAAAAATTGGAAACTGTCTATAAATTTGAAATGATCTAAAGTAAACGTAGTAAATTTTTCTGAATTAACTGGGATAATCTGAATTCTCGAAAATAGTTTAGGAGGAATATTTTTGAAAATCAGATGGGAGTCATAACCTGTAAAATTATGTAGTATAATAGGAATAAATTTTTTGAATCTATAATTTAAATTACAATGGTTATGAGCTATTCCGCGAAAATCACCTGTTAAGTGATCGTGATCTCTTACTCTGATATCATCATAATTAAACCCCTCCTCACATATATGACACCGATGTTCGTAATTATCGGGAATAGTATCCACATTCATTTCAACATAACTATTTATTTTATCTAATAAAAATTTTAATTGATTCTGGATATCAAATAAAAAATGCTTAACAGCATCTTTACCACAATAAAAATTAGAATAGAATAAATCATCATCATTTTCTATAATAACGATAGAATAACATATAGGTTTATGAATCTGAATAGTTTTAGTGAAACTAGAATTTAGATCTACAGCGTTTACATCAACTTCTTCTAGAATCGATTCAAAATCAGCATAAATTACTATGGGGTGATATAATTGCTTCTCGTAATTAGTAAATTTAGCAACCGCTCTTTCTCCAGTCGGGGTAGAAACTTTCTGATATTTATAATTAGAACATATTTTCACATGCTCATTTAAAGTATGGCTTCTTTGAAAGCCTATAAGACATCGTTTACAAAATTTTCGTATTCCTGATTTTTCTGACAATAGTCTGTTAAAATTTCTAATTAGAAAATAATGGGATTTATATAATAACAAATTAATTTCTTTTTCGAACTGATATTTACTTATATAAATAGGATAAATTATTTTTTTTTCATATCCAAATACTTGAATTTTTAAACTATTATTTTTTTCAAATGATGGAATATTTTTAATATTTACTGGAAATTTTAGGGTATTTGTATTTAAATATTTCAAAAATTTCCTGTACGAATAAATCGAATTTTTGTTGTTAGTATTTGGATACAAACTAGCAATTACGCAGTATAAAAAACATTGATTATCACTACATTTAATATTCAACAAACAACGCTTATTAATTAAATGTTTTGGTAGGATGATATTACCACATCCACCACTCTCAGCCTTATAAATTCCTAAATGAATATCTAAAAATATAATTTCCTTAATTATCCACCCTGATCCGTTTTTTATAAACTGATCAATGAAGTTTAAAATTGTATCAAAAGCATTTGTTAACCTTTCATCGATCATATACTGAGATAAAATATGTTCTACTCGACTGGAGAAAAACACATCCTGATACGTAATAGTTTCATTTTCTGAATATTTTATAAATTTTATCTTTAGATTTAATAAAAATTTCATCCTCGAAATTAAATCATCATTAGTCAAAATATTATAAATAGTATGTCTAATATTTTCAAATAAAATACTAGGATCTGTATAATTAGAGATAAATGCTCTATAACTTCTAACATACCCTTTGAAAGCTTTTTTTCTTAATACAAATGTGAAAACCATTTTTAAAAAATCGTAATTACACAAATTTTAAAAATTGTTTTACCATGCTATAAAACATTATACAATCAATAATTTTGTATAAAACCATACTATAAAACATTATACAATCAATAATTTTGTATAAAACCATACTATAAAACATTATACAATCAATAATTTTGTATAAAACCATTTTAAAAATCGTAATTAGAATATCATTACACAAATTTTAAAAATTGTTATACCATACTATAAAACATAAAAATCGTAATTAGAATATCATTACACAAATTTTAAAAATTGTTATACCATACTATAAAACATAAAAATCGTAATTAGAATATCATTACACAAATTTTAAAAATTGTTATACCATACTATAAAACATAAAAATCGTAATTAGAATATCATTACACAAATTTTAAAAATTGTTATACCATACTATAAAACATAAAAATCGTAATTAGAATATCATCACACAAATTTTAAAAATTGTTATACCATACTATAAAACATAAAAATCGTAATTAGAATATCATTACACAAATTTTAAAAATTGTTATACCATACTATAAAACATAAAAATCGTAATTAGAATATCATCACACAAATTTTAAAAATTGTTATACCATACTATAAAACATTATACAATCAATAATTTTGTATAGAAAAACCATTATACCATACTATTAAAATTTGGTATATTCCTCCAAATGCTGTCCCATTGCGTTGAATGCTTGCTTATACTTGCTAAAATCTTTTACGTTGATATTAAATTTGTTTGGGGGAAATACACCCTTACTTTTAGTAATACATACATAGAAATTCGACTGAAATTCCTGTATCTCGATTCTCTCGGATTCGCTAATCTTAACTTTAAAGTCAGGAATTTTTATCTGCTTACTTTTCTCGGTAGTCAGATCCAAATCAAATTTCGTCTTTTTGTTTTCACCAGCCTCAGCTGTTTTAGGCTTGGGACCTCTTTTCTTATTATTTTTTTTTTCGAAATCAAAATCAAATTCTACAATTAGTTTATAAAAAAATTATAATTTAAATTAAGGTATTTATTATTATTATTATTAAAATAAAGTTACTTACTTACCAATATCAGACATGATTTCCTTTAGCGAAAGTTTTTCTTTTAGATGAGTTTTTCTCTGGTAGTCGGTTGATGAGTGAAGTTTAAGAAAAATTTACTCCACTTTTATCCTCAGCTACTGACCTACAAACCCTGTTAGACGCGACGGTTGAAACTAAAATTACAGTACATCCTCTTCAAAGTAATGCTTATTGACAGGTTAGGTCATAAAGAAAAATTTGTTTTCTTTGTCCTGTCTTTAAACTAGGACGCAGGTGTTTTTGCTAGGTCATGGGAACGTCTTATAACTAGGACGCAGGTGTTTTTGCTAGGTCATGACAACGTCTTGTAACTAGGACGCAGGTGTTTTTGCTAGGTCATGACAACGTCTTGTAACTAGGACGCAGGTGTTTTTGCGTGAGAGTCATCGACCTTAGAAGACTGATTCATTTCTTTTACTAATATCTAAAGATTATTTTTGTTAAATCTATAAGAACTAACACAAAACCCTCTAAGGAGGATAATATAACGTTTTTTCTTGAATATAGCATGGAAAATATTGTGGTGGCTGATGAAAAAAGTGCAATTGCCGGATATAGAGCTATGATTAGGGGGGTGAGGAATTATGATAAAAATAAAGGAACCCCCCTAGTCATGGCTGTTGTCCCTGAGACGGTCTACATCCCGTACAGGGTTAGAGACCGTTTTCTAAGCCAGCAGCAGTGGGTGATGATGGCATCAAAAAATCAAAGACCTGCTACTGCTGGGGCAATTGCACCCCGAGAGGAAGAAGACTCTACCTGCTATTACAATCTAGCGGAAGGGCCTAGCTCTCCGCTAGAACCTAGTGATAGCAGCGATGAGTCATCATCCGAAGATGAGGAGGAAGATTCTACCTCATCTGAGTCCTCATCCTCGGATGATAATTCTTCTTCCTCAGAAGAAGAAGAAGAAGAAGAGCCACCACAAAAAAGACGGAGATGGAGACCTTAAAACAGGTGTGTATTAAATAAAACTTCTTTATATTTTTGAGTATTGAAAACATTTTTTAATGAAACTAAAAAGTACACAATTCTGTTGGATATATCTAAGTTTAACGCATATATAAAAACAGCTTGATATTCACGGCGAATCAGATGATTATGGTTGTATTTTCCGAATAAATAGTGTGAACACGCAATTTTTAAAAAAATATGATAGATTAACCTAATCCGCACCCCTAACATGTCCTATCAAGTTGAATGAGGAAAATCCTGTTACCTATTTTGTGGGTCAAGTTGTTTATTAAGGAAAATCCTCTACCAGTATTTTCCTCCTAGTTTATTATAAATAGCGGTTGAGTTTTCGGGATATAATTTCGAATAGCAGCATATCTTGTAGTAGAAGAATCTTGTTACAGAAGAGAATGGCAACAATCGAATGCTGGAATTTAGCGAAACTGAATAGTGAGTTTTTTCATATGTGTTTAGTATTAATATTATATATATATATATTAATTTTTATTATTTAGATAAACCAGGGGTTATAATCGATTGCGAGGGGTTCCAATTTAAAAATGAGCCCCTCTTACAACTGTATGATGGTTTTTTAACCAGACAGATTGGGTATGTGGGATTTAATTGCGAGGATTTTGGGATTTTTAATTTTTTCCATCCCGACATACAATGGAAAAAATTAACCCCCGGTGATAAAAAAACTGTGAGGTTTTGTAACGGCTTATATAAGCTGTATTTGGCAGATTGCCATCAAAATGATGGCAATCAGTGGATACAACATGAAAATGTTGTATCCACTGATTGCCGTAATTTGAAACCGTAATTTTTCAAAAATTACGGTTTCATTTTTTTTAAAGGCGGGCAAATTGAAAAATGCCTAATTAGGAGGGGGAGCGATCGCGTTTTTAAAATTGACGCGTTAGATGTAGAAAAATACGGGGTACCAAAATCCTCGGAAATAAAAATCCCGTGTCCTTATCACCAAGAATTCATCCCACACTGCTCATTATGTGATTGTTTTTCATACAAGTATTTTATGAAAACAGGTAAAAATATTTTATTTTGTTTTTAAATATTATAGCATTTCAGAAATACTGAATATATATTTTTTTATTATATAGAATTGTCGGACATATTCTGAAAATCGTGGAGGAGGAAATGTAAATTTTGTAAATAAAAGCACAATTTTTATATTTTAAATAGATTGTTTTATTGAATTACAACACTGGTTATTGGTTATTACAATCGGTTTTGATAAATGAAAATTATTTTTTACAAAATTTTTAACAAATTCATCGTTATAAAATTTATCTGTTACATGCAGTTCTGATAAACATAGATTTCTATTAATTTTATATAAAAAATATAAGCAGAAATAACCACAGTTTAAGGAAAACAAACTTTGATGAATAATATTATTCCAACAATATTTTTTTGAATTTCGTTTTATAAATCTGATGATACTCGCTTTCCTCGGTTTTAATCCATAACTATCGTAATAAATGCAAGAATTTTTATCTTTCGTAAAAAATACCGATACCCAATGACTTCCGGGCTTATTTTTTTCATCTAAATTAATTATAAAAGATTGTTTATTACCAACTCGAAACGGTAGATTGTCAGATGCAAAAACACCTCCAAAATTTCTTTTTATTTTCGGATCGCTCGCTGCTAATCTCCACAACGTAACGGTATTCATTAATAATCGACGAATACGGTTCGTGAATGATCGATTTCTAAGGTATTATTATATTCTAGCAAACAAATAACGTTTATGGTTTCCGGTATCGCCTTCGAAAACTTTAATTCCACAGAAATGTTTCCCAGCTCGTTAACACTAACGTGATTCTCGGAGCCTGATTTATCAGGGGTAAGATCGAAACAATATAAAGTATAACCGTCTCGGTACTCGTCGTACGATATATTTATAGATTTATGATGATGAATACATCCGGTATCTTCAAATAACGAGATAAAATTTCTTGCATAAATTTTATTGGTATAATCCGGAGTATAGGGTTTAGAAGGAATCATTTGATTGTCTTTTGATAAACATATATAATTTAAATCATAATTTTTAAAATTAAAAGGATTACGCTTCACATTTCCATTAAATGCAGAATTAGAAACTAATCCGAGAGTTATTCTATAAGGTAGTTGACCGATAACAACGTTTGATATACTTGTAGATTGAATCCCGCTAGTTAACGTAAAGACTTTCACATCTGTTCGACGGAATGGTAATTTAATTAAACCAGTCTGTAATGCTTTTTCAATTCCTATCTGTATTGACGAACTAACATCTACTTTATTAATTTTCAGTGAGGCGTTTTTAATAATAATTTTATAGTTGTCGTTATCTGCCATTAGTGCAAAATTTTCTTTAGATCTTTCCAATTTAATTCTTAGGTCTACATTGTTCGTTAGAAGCTTAGGCTGGTTCGCTAAATCGATATGAAGACGTCCCATTAAATCTATTATTCTACTTCCTTTGCTGATGTTAAATCTTTTAACTAATCCGTAGTTAGTATTATTTTCATCTAACGGATTTATTGAATCCATTTGTCCGGCAGTATCTTTAAAAAATAACGCGCTCGTTAAAAAAGTTTCTTGCACTTCTTTCGAATTAAATAGCAAGGCATCTAATATAGCTCGATACGGGTAATTAACCTGCGTAATTACTAATTTGTCATTTAAATACACAGTACACTGAGAAAACAAACTATTTAAAAAATAATTAACAGGAGTAACTTTCTCTTCCGACCCAAGGTTTGATCCATCTTTCTTTACGATTTTCGCTTGAACACATAGATAAATCGAATGTAGATCCATATAATGCTCACCCGATCCTGATATAAGAAATTCTATAGGTGATCTACTGTCATTAATTGCAGCGACGGGATGCGCAGTGACTTCATACGTATTGTCGATAGCCAGTTGGATTCCCACATTCTTAAACAAATCTAATTCGGATTTGGTGCAGCCACACGAATGGACATTCATCGTTTCTTAATTACCGAAAATATCGTTAAGTTTTCGCTTCTTCTTCTTTTCCGACTGAGTTAATCTTTTTCGTCGTTTTCTTTTTATACCCGATCCTGTCTGCACTTTTTTAAGCACGTCTTCCTTAATTTCAGATCGCACATCTTTAAAACGATTTTTTGTAGATTCTTTAAACGACTTCCCTCCAATTACATCCGATCCGACATTCGATGCAAATTTTAAAGCTTTACCCCCTAGATACTTTCCTACTCTACTAAGAATAGGAATAGATTTACGAAATAAATCCCCGAAAAATCCGTATCCTCTCTGTATTTGCGGTCCAGCAAAATAAGTCCCTCTTCCAAATTGTCGTGCAAATAATGGAAACTCGTGTGTCAGTACCGTTCCTCCTGCTTGATTGCAGTAATAATCTATACAATCTCGCGGATCGAGCTTCATTTTCTACTTCACAAAGACGAACTAACGTTAATATATAAAATATACGATATTTATATCTGTTTAAAAGATAAAACTAATAATGTCTTTCCTCCAAAAAAGACGATTTCTTTTCCACTAGCAGTTCTCAGCTCGATTTCAATTGTATCTATATAATTACGTCGTAAAGGAAGGTATAGAGGTGATTGGTAGACCCTAACTATTTGATCTGACTTTTCCCCCATTACAGGTATAACCCTTAAAAGTGGAGCGGTTATATCCCCAACACGATGAGAAGCAACGATATTCGAATAAATAAAAATTTCTGAAATTCCGGCAGATAATTCGATGGGATAGTCGCTCACATATTCGCCTTCGGAAAATTTGCTTTTTTTAAATCCTAACAAATCTTTTAATTCGTTTCCGAATTCAATTGTTATATTTTTATGAACTTTTAAAACGATTTTGTTATTAGGTAGTAATGCTAATTTAATATATTTAAAAATTCCAAGAAATTTTTCAACAGAGGAATATAACCCGATTGGAATAAAAATTTTTTCCTCTACATCGATTTCCTCGACAACTTTTTTATCTCTTTCTATTAAAGTTATAAATTGATCTTTATAAAATCTAGGATTTGATAGATATTCCTCACTCGCATCTCGCAATATTAAACTCGAACTCCGTTGTTTAAATACTATATCTTTGGTCGGTAAATTTAAAAAATAAAGTAGTTTATGAGCCTTTTCTTTCGAAATATGCAACTCGAATCCCTCTTCCAAATTTAGTTTTACGTTTTTATAATCCTCGTCTAAAACAAATTCTGCCAACTTAGATCCTGTTAACGAAACTATATTCTTGTTTATCCAATGGAAAAGCGTCCCTTCTTCATTTTCATCGCCTGTAGTTAATGGAATCTCACATGTTACATCAGTTATTTTTTCTCTTCTAATTTTATGTCTAGTAATAGTATAATCGTTATTATGATTTGATATGTTGAACCAATTTCTAGGAATAATAACCTCGCTCAGACCTACTACCCATTTCCCGCGTAAATCGATAGGTGGACTCATTTTCACGGTGAAATGAGACTGCTTATTTTCGGGAAATAACTCCATGCTGGCGTTGCTTATCAGAGTGACGAAAAAGTCCGACTGCATCATTTTGTTACCTTCTGTAATTCTTCTGTATAAAATCTTCCTTCCAAAATCTCGTTATTTAAATCTTTCAATATATACGTCGGAGGATGAGACGAAAAACGATCGTAAATAATAAATATTTCTTCCGTCCAACCCGGTAGGTATCCTCGACTAAATGTTTTACGTATTTTCGAAATTCGAACGAGGTCGCCAATATTAAATTTAAACGTGTTCTGTCCTTTTATACCGTACAACTTTTCGAAAATAGAGCTGTGATGCAAAGGTGTAACTTCCGACGGCGACATACCGATACTTCTATGAAAACTATTATTATAACTTTTCACAATATCCGATAATTTATCGATATATTTATAAGAATTACGATAAGTAAATAATCTATATATTTTATTTCGCAAAGTTTTATTTAATCTTTCAACAACAGCAGCTTTTGTATCGGAATGAGTCGAATAATGATTAATTTTAAATTTTTTAAAAAGATTTTTTACTAATTTATTATAAAATTCTTTTCCCTTATCAGTTTGTAAATTTTTCGGAATGTTTCTTTTTTTAAAAATCATTTGAAAAGCTTTAAAAACCGATTGGGGTTTTTTATCTTTTATCGGTACAACATAACAATACTTAGTAAATACATCGATTACAGTTAGTAAATACTTTATTCCATTATTAAATCTAGAAAATTGTTTTAATACAACTAAATCAGCCTGCCATAAGTCGTTAGGATAAAAACTTATAGTTTTTCGTCGCGAATATTTAATTCTTACAGGTTTATGAAGCGTATAAGTTACTTGAGAAGACAGCCATTTTTTAACAACAGATCGCGGCAAATTTGATTCTTTAACTAATTTACTCACACCACCAAAAGACGCTGGAGATTTAGGATTATAGTATATCGATTTCAAAAGTTTTTCCATTCGAGATTTTTCTTCCTCTTCCTCTTAGATTTTTTCGACTGATGAGAGAAAATTTCTTCGGGAGTTTCGACCGATGATGATGTCGCCAAACTTTTGTTTCCGATCCACTCTTTAGGAATATTTATTTTCTTTAAGCCATCAAAAAAGTCTTTGAAACCAACGGGAGGTAATGCAGTTTTCCTATTTCTCATTACATACGAAACTAAGTCTACTATATGACTCCCGATAACAGGTTTTCCATCGATTGTTAATTCACCTTTAGAATTCCATCCGTAATGACTTTGATCCAACTTAGCGATTAAATGAGGTATATATTTTTGATATAATTGAGGTACCGATAAAATTATTTGTTTCATAAATCCGTCGTCATCAGTTTCTTCTTTCGGTTGAGATTCTGTTTCTTCATTTTGGTTAGATACGACCGATACTCTGACAGGTTCTTTAGGAGCGTGAACTGTTCTCTGATATCTCGAAATCAATTGACTTAATAACTTGACTTTATCGTCATCAGGTAAATTTGTACTCTCGAGTAATTCTTCGATATTAGAACCAATTCTTATTTCAGGCTTTTGATAACTCATCAGTAATTCGGGAGGAACTAAGGCCATCTGCTTCGCCATTAGATTCTTTTTCCTATTACTTTACCGATTAACCCTCCTGCCATAGACAATAACGGCGCCAGTAGAAGAGGAAGGAATCCACCAGATTGATTAACCAAAATTTTTTTCTTGGTATTTAAAGGAACCCGTTTTTCGCTTAATTTCCTGATAATTTTTTTATATTTTCGTAATTTACGAACATCGGTGGGTATATTTCCTCTCCGCAAATTATCACAAATTTCACACAATACTTTCACTTGATTGGGAGTGGCTTCTTTTAATATGGCTTTCCTTTGTGAAGGAGTAGTCTTCGCTAAAAGCGCTAGCATATGATAATTTTTCTTTACGTTTTTCATTTTATCGGTAAGTAAATCCAAAAAATACCTCGTTCGTCTGGAAAACAAGAATCTCTCACAGAAAATTTCTTATCTGTTTTAGGATGAAAATCTAATAACAAATAACCAAAATCCTTTTCTGTCGCTTTTTTATATGCATCCATGAAAAAATTAAATTTTCCCGCAAAAGCTTGGCGACCTAAACAATTCACCTGACTCTCATCACGATTATTTTTAAATAAAATCAAATAATGTGTATTTAAACTTATATCTCTCATAATCTTATTTTTCGGAAACAAATTTTGCATTATTAAAATCACACTTACATTACAGTGATGAGATTCTGTCGTAAACAAAAATGCTGTTTTTGGAGACAGTTCGTGCATCAGATCATCAATTATTATCAAATCCCATCCTTGAACAGATTCGGGTAACCCGTACATAAATGTAATATCCTTTTCTTCTTGAAAAAACGGTAAATATACGGAGTAACACCATAAAATCTTCTTCGGAGGATTTTCATAAATTTTGTTGTGAATCATTTTCCTCACCAATGTGGTTTTTCCAGATTGGGAAGGACCAGCAATTACACAAGTACTAGGATGTTTGAAATACATATTAATCAGCTTTCTTACCCTTAGAAAATTTAGAAAATTTATAATATTTCATTCCTGGACTTATCTCTTTAAACACTACTAAAGTTTTCTTATCATTTTCTAAACATATTTCTCTCATATCTTCCGCACACCGTTCGAACGAACCGTATAATCCATTACATACTTCGTTAATTCCTCCATCCTCACCAACAATTATAAAACCGTATTTTCCTTCTCCTTTCCAAATATCTTTGACTTTGAAATAGCGGAGGATAAATGGAAAATTATCGGGAACATCGAACGAGAAATTTTTTACCGCAGAAACGCAAGCGTCCAAAGTACGGTACAGAATTGAAGAAGATGAGTATATTTTATAGTCTCCGTAAGTAACCAGAAAACCGTACATCCCCATGATTACAGCTTAAATATAAAACTAATTCTCTTTAAAAAAGTAACTTATATAAAATACTAACCAATCACATCTTTGTTAAAAACTAACAGCCAATCATATTTTTCTTTAAGAGTAAATCGTTTTTTTAAAAACTCACTTGAAGTTTTAAAAGTTGTAATATAGAGGGCGCGAGTTTCGATGTTGTGTTATCGGTTTTTTTATATTAAATTCTTATACAAATTAAAATATAATCTATACTGTATCGGTCTTTATTTCGATATAATTCAAAAAAAATTTTTTAATATTAAAAGAAAACATTTATTTACGAAAAAAAAATTTTTTATATTAAATTTATATACTAATTAATTTTTGTACCCCAGAATGCATCATTTCTATACTACTTATGTAACCCCCTATAAGGTTGGGATTGACGATGATCAGCTTCCTCTTCATCATTTTCACCTACTCCTCAACGTTGGTTCTTTGATTATCCCTCTTTGATCTTTTAATCTTATTTTGCTGCCCATAAAAGGGTTTAAGGCAGTCGATTTGCACGGTTTGTCTGTCCTTTAGCTTCTGACCCCTCACTTGTCCACTACATCACTATGAATGCTTTCTACCTGGAAGGGATTAGTATACCATGCAGAGAATTTTTTGTGCATGGCTTTTGAGGGTTTCTTGATCATCACCAAATTCCCAACTCTGAATTTCTTTAACTTCCAGGTTCTATTCCAATACTCTCTCTTCTTGGCCAATTGGTCCTTATTGAATATATCTGCTGCCTTTCGGCATACCCGTAGTTTGTTGACTAACATCTCACGATAGTCGAGAGCACTCCTGCCACTTTGACCTACACTTCCCGTTTGTGCTTCGCCTGGGAAAGTGGGGTCAAAACCACACAACAAGAATGCTGGAGCCTTCCCAGTTTACCCATGGACAGAAATGCGATAAGCTAATAAAGCCGCCAGGATGTACTTATCCCAGTCAGTGTTACTGCCATTAGAAATTTTCCCAATTATCTCTATGATCGTCTTATTCGTCCTTTCACAGGTTCCGTTTGATGTGGGTCGATAAGCAGTTATAGTTTTACGGTCAATATTAAGTATTTTGTATACGTCATTCATCAGATTTAATGTTAAGTTCTTCCCACGGTCAGAGATGAGGGTCTGACCCTTACCATAATGGCATACAATGCTCTCAAAGAGTGAGTCAGCAATCGCTCTTGACAATACTTCTGGGACTGGAATTGCCTCAATGAACCTTGTGAAAATGTCGATGAATACAATGATGTAGCGATTCCTCCTCCGTGAATTGTGCACTGGTCCAATTACATCCACGGCAATTACCTGCATGTGCTCATTAAGATGGATTACTTCCTGAACCAGCGCCTTGTGTGTGGTACGGTTAAATTTTTGGCAAGTCTCACATCTAGTTATGAAATCTGTAATTTTCTTCCTCCCATCAGGAAATAAATATTTGTCGTTAAGTTTCCTAAGCGTCCTCTCGGTGACTAGGTGCCCCCCACTTCATGGTAATGATTTATAAGGGAAATTTGGGCAGTGTCACCTACATAAATGCACCTAATTGACTCACCTCTACGATTAACACTATTCTTGACTAGTACATCCTCACGCACCTCAAAGTCGTGCAGGTAGGTAGGAGGGCTGCCACCCCTTTTTAACAGGATATCCTTAATTGTGCAAATGCAGTTGTCAGTTTTCTGGGATGCAAGTACTTAGTCATCAACACAATGCATATTGATGTTTGATGGCGGGGACATGGAATTAACGCCGACCTTCACTTCCTAGGGTGGAGAGTTGCTATCATTAGGGGTATGGGATAATAGGTCTGCCACTTTATTCTCTGCCTCTTATACGTGCACATAATGTCATAACTAGCTAGTTCGACCGTCCGTCTCATGAGCTGCCGGATATGGTTGTTCGTATCCTTGAGAAATATTAATGGCTTGTGATCAGAGTATACTATGATTGGGCGGCCCAGGACTAAAAAGCAGAAATGACAAAGGGCTAGTAATAGCACGAGACACTCTTTCTCGATAATGGAGTAATTAAGCTCAGCCCCACATAGTTTTTTGCTAAAAAAAAACTGATGGGTGCAAGCTGATTACCACCCTCTTCATGTAGGGCAGCCCCACAGCTAGCTTGGATGCATCCGTGAAAAGATGAACTCTCATGAAAAATTAGAGTACCTTAAAGTCGAAGGCGTTGTCAAGGCCCTTTTCAACTTAACAAAACTGTCCTGGCATTCCCTCGACCACCTGAAATGATGTTCCTTTTTAGTTAGTTCGGCAAGGAGTAACAATAGATGGGCGAAATTATCTATGAACGGAGAATAGAAGCCCAGGGCCCCTAAGAACGCTCTTACCTCCTTAACCGTCTTCAGTGGGGGAATTTCCATGAAAGCCCTAATATTATCTGGGTCTGGTCTCACTCCTTCATTATCAAAGATATGCCCCAGGTAATGGACAGACGTACTAGTACATTACCGATGATATGCCCATGATAATGACAGACATACATTATCGATGGTATGCCCATGATAATGACAGGCAGACATTATCAATGATATGCCGCAGGTAATGGTCCTAAGACCAGTGAAGCAACACTTCGATGGTCTTAGGACCAATTCTGTTTCCTTGATCATCTGGAGCACCTCCCTAAGTAACACGATATGTTCATCCAAGTCCTGGGAGAACTAAACTACATTGTCCTGGAAGACGAGACAAAACAATAAGTCCCAACATATTTGGAGAGTATGGAGTTCATGATTTTTTGAAAGAAATGTTTCGAGTTTTCTTCCCTTGGGGCATGCGGCACAGCTGGTGTTTTCCCCAGGGAGTAGAAAAGGCGAATATCTCAGGAGAGTGTGGGGCAACAGGTATCCAGAAATAACCAGAGTTCAGATCTAACATGGAAAATACTCTTCCCCCTTTTAATTGAGACAGAATGTCGTCAATTCTCATAAGGGGGAAGTCCTGCCCTTTGGTGACTTCATTCACTTTCCTTAGATCCAAAGTGATCCTTATTTCACCATTACTTTTGGGGACAATATGCAATGGGGAGTTCCACTCTGACCGTGATTGTTCAATAATGCCAGCTTTCAAATATTGTCGGATTTTCTCTTACAGTTTTGGTAAGTAGGCGTGCAGGATCCAATATTGACGTGTGTGAATCTTCTTTTCTGTGTTAACCTCGAACTCATGTGTGAATTTGGTTGTTCCCTTTAACTTCTCAACGGATTTATTAAATATATCAGAGAATTCCTCAATAACCTCACGGATGCACGCAGCCTTTCCAGATGGTAAGTGGGATAGGTCTATTGGTTCAGGCAATTTATGGAGTCTGTGGCACAATATCAGTTTTACAGTTTGTGAGGTTGAAGTTATCGGCTTACGACTATTGATGGCCACCGCTATTTTTGTTAATATCCCCAGGCAATTGCCTATGAAGTCCATTCCAAGAATACCCTGGTGACCAATAAGAATCTCTGAGTTCACCCCAGTGAATTGTGTGGGGTCACCTTGCCGTCAAACTCTACAAATCCCTGATTACATCTCATGACACCCCAAGATACGCCTCTCACCCTTACGTTCACATCATTGCAAACCGGAGACATATTATCTACAAACTCAAGCTCTTTTTGTTTCATTAAGGATCTCTCCGCGCCAGTGTCTATCAACAGGCTTATTGCCCGTCTGTTAATCTCACTGGAGACAGATGGGAGCTGGTGATTTTTAATCCTAGGCTCACTTGCCAGCTTAACCAATTCAGAGCCACTGGCCTGGCTGTCAAGATGGCTTCATTCTAGTTTAAATTCAATGGGCAATTAGCACACAAGTGGTCCTTTCTCTTACAGATAAAACATTTCCTCGCCTGGTCAGTCCCCACCTTTTCGCCATTTACATCCTGTTCTCTAAGTTTCAAAGCCAATTCCTCGATTGCACGAGATAATGTCAACACAGTCTCTTCCAGACTGGCCAATCTGTTCGACAACTCCGTCGCATTGGTTAGATCCCTTTCAGGCGGTTCCGTTTTACTAGGGGAGGGTAAAACAACTCTACCTACGTGAACCTCCTTAAAGCTGCATGTTTGCTCTATCTTATGGTGTTTCTCTGCTAACTCGACCGCATAGTTAAATGACTGAGGCTCACGTTCCAATAACTTTATCCTCAGACCAGGGATGAGCCCTTGAATGAATTGGCTATGGAGCATTTCTCTCCTTAAAGCCACCATATGAGGGTTCGTACAAATCATTTTTTCAAACGCGATACATAAACAGACTCTGTACTCACCGACAGTTTCCTCGCGTTTCTGTCTTATATTGATGAATTCCTTCAAAGTATCTCCCTCACTTTGCTTAGATTTGTGAAATCTGCTTATGAGAGAAGATTTTATCCGATTGTAGTCGTTGCCGTACGCCGCACGTAGATCCATAAACAGGTTGAAAGGTTCGCCCTTCAACCTCGATTGTGCCACCACTAATCGAGTCCCATTGTTCCATTCCCCAATCGCTGACACTTTCTCCAATATGTCGAAGAATTGCTTGATTGAAATATTATCAGTCTGTGATCCAGAAAACATCGGGATCATTCCTAAATACCCCGTGATGACTGGGGTTGCGTTAACCATATCTTGTTGACTCTGCCGGGCCGCTGTGGTCGACACAAATCTGTCGCAATTGTTCAAGTCCTCTGTGCTCGCTGTCTCCATTATCATACGTGGTAATCCTGTCACAGACGCCAATATGTGGGATCTGCAAATATCTATGGGATGATATTCGCAGGGGTGAATAGAAATGATTACCACGAAAGGAGGAGACGCGTACAATAACGGATTAAACTAATTTTATGTACCAAATATATATATCAGATTACAATACAAGAAGTCGGCATAGGCCTGGCACATGGCGGCTTACACAGAGTCTACACAATACACTCAAAGGATGCACATTTTTACTCGAACGCCAGGAACCAGAATGCTGGGTTTCCGGTTCCCCACCATATATAATTATCACCTCCACCACCAACACCATGCTGTTATACAAAAACCGGCCAAAACACAACACCAAAAAAATTCTCAATTTTTTTTGTTTACAATGACAACATTGAATTGACAGTATACAAATATATACATATACACATACACAAAAAATAAAGCAGAAGCGAAAGAAAACAAATTTTTTATAAATATATACAAGGATGACACAAATTCGTATGGTCCACTTTCAGGGTCAACGATTAAAAGTAGAATATTCTTTCAGTCAGTATCGTTTGGAAAATTTAGTATACGTAAAATATCCGAGTCAGATAAAGAACGGCGGCTTTCGCCACTTACACTTTGAGCTTCGACAGTTGACAAGCACGACATTATACGTCCTGCTCACACGGCGGTCGAACCGGTTCATCGCTCAGCCATCCGGCCGCTAGTATCAATCTACTCTAGAATACTACTTCTGACTAATACAAACAGAATACAAAATGAAAAAAAACTGCAAATCGGAGATCTAAAGATGCAGGTAGCCTAAGTTCTGTTAAAAGTCACAAACACAAAGACCAGAAGAAGAATCGTCCTGCGCTCACTCTGCTTGTAAACATCTAATGTATTTCCGAATACTTCGTTTAAGAAGTAATGAGGTATTGTTGCGTGACGTACCGAGTCACATGATGTAGCAAAAAACAATTTTCGTACAGCAGGAAGCTCGTTATTGACAACCTAAGTTCAGTAGTCAACTTTCAGAGAAATTAACAAAACAAAAAATTTGTACTTAGTGTTGTGTTTATGGATATACAAATAATGATTAAAAACTTGATTGTAAAGAATGAGCAACATCTTTTCATGTTTTTCCTCATTTTAAATCTAGTTTGTGACTTCGAAAATAAAATAATAGCCTTTAAATCTATGTCAAATTACCTGTATTTTTAGCACATTATTATAAGAGTAATTATCAGAAAATGAAATTACATTTTTTTATTAAAACTCTTCAAAATTAAAAAGTACTGTACTCAGTTTTAAGAATTTCAATTATTATACATTATAATTTAAGTTATATATTTTTTTACGTGTACCCATATAATTTTTCATAAGCATGTATATTGTTATATATAGGCTTCTATATACTGTATAACAATATGCATGCATAAGAAAAATTTTTCGTATAATGAAAATAACTTTTTTCACAATAGCACAATGAATAAATAGATAAATTTATTATATTTATTTAAATGTTAACAAAAGGAATGTACGGTGAAAACAATTCAAACCGGAGAAGAACTTTGTGAAATGAAATTATAGGTTGTATAATTTTATCATGTATAAATATGTAAGATTGGTCTTGGGTAATGTAAATTAATTTTAAGTTTAAGTTGATTATATAT